>NC_139949.1:19049130-19136630 GCF_963454915.1 Gymnoscopelus microlampas | reverse complement strand
CAGTGCTTCTGAGTGAACACTACATCAGTGCATGACCCTGCGCTGACAGTCTTTGAGTCTACGAATAACAATAAGGAGAGATGGAATAGTTACTGTATGTTGGTCTCATTTCCTGCATGGCCAGAGGAGAGATCTGCCATGAAAGCAAACAAACATATAAAACTCCTAACCCAGACATCCATGTCCGTGTCATGTAAACATTATTGAAATTCCGAAACTGCGCCACAGCACAGGAGGGAATATGAGACATTTCTGAGACATTTGAAATAAAGTATCTTTGTTTTTAGGCTAGCGTTTCATCCGTACCCATCAGTCGTTAAAGACACTTGTGTCCCGAGCCACACTGCGGCTGATGGGTTATTGAATCCTTTTTGTCTCAGCTAAACTGTCTCCGGCTCTCAGCTTTCCTATGTTCCGCCTGACTGTAAAAACAGAGCATTTCATCCACTGAAAGAAGATAAAACAATACTCCTGCCGATACGGTCTGCGAGGAGGTAGCCTCGCGGGCCAGCCTCGCGCCGGTGATTCAGATAAGCAGAGTTTCTACAGACGCACATTTGGCTGCTAAATAATAGAGATAAGAACACAGATGAACACATTCAGAACAATTTAACCCATTGAGACCGGTAACGCATATGTGTGTCATTTTAAGATTTCTTTGGGCTATTCAAAAATAGCAGATCTACAAGCTCATAGCGCGGCACCGAGTGCCGCGCTATGAGCTTGTAGATCTGCTATTTTTGAAGAATCGTGAAAATGTGTGCAAATCTTTGAATGTATATATTTGTTTTAAACAAATTTGTGCTTCTGGGGGGGGGTCCCTGGAACAACATATTTTGAGATGGGGGGTCCGCGGCCAAATACATCATTTTGGGGGTCCTTGACCTGAACAAAGTTTGAGAACGACTGATATTATAGCAACATACGTTTTTTTTTTTTAACTGTTAGGATTTAGAAGACATTTGTAGAATCCCCCAGAAGCAAAGATTTGAGTTAAAAATGTTCGCTTTAAAAAACATATATTCAAAGATTTGCACACATTTTCACGATTTTTCAAAAAATGGCAGATCTACAAGTAGATCTGCTATTTTTGAATAGCCCAAACATGTTTTTAAATGACACACAGATGAGTTCCAGGTCTAAATGGATTAAGCAAAACAGAAGTCATAGCCAAAGGTATTTTATGGATCCATCCGTCTTGTCTGTCGACTCAGCTCCATTTTACTGAGAGCAGACATTCTTGAGCCTTTGCAACGGTTAATTCTCACTTTAAGAAGTGAAAAACATGCTGTGGGCAGCAGGGGCAGAGTCAATAGAGAACCTGTGTATGCCTTGGATAAACATGGCCTGTGTGCCCGTTGCCTTACACAGTAAAATCCTCTGTGCTCATTTATCCATTTGTAACTCAGGGAGAGCGTACACCACAGGTCCATTTTGGTTCCATCTGTACACTCTCCGAGTTAAATGAACACTGAAGGTTTTACCGTGTACAAGGCTATATGGTGCCTTACAAGCCTGCACGGGTGGAGGTCATGGAGGCAAATCATGTAACCAAGCAGAAAAACTTCCGACGAGACCGCAACCTTGCCTTGACACTGTATATACAAGGTTTATAGGCCATATCATGACTGCCTGTTATATTGCCCCTTGGAGTAATAATAAATGGGGCTTATGCAATGAAAAGGAGAAGGAAGCAATGAAAACCAGTGATCCTTTTAACCTTTCCTCACCCTGCCGGATGACACGGAACATTCCTGAAAACAGAAAAAAAAAACAGGCGGAGCGAGATGAACGTAGACAGAGCTATTTACTCGTCGTCTCTCTCGCCGGCTCCATCGCATGATATGATTTGCAATCTTCCACTGCTTTTTTTACAGTCCTCTACGATCCTCCCCCCCCCTTCCCCTATCTCCTCTCTCCATCTTCTTCCCTTCCCTCCCTTCCCGTCACCTCTCCCCCGTTCATCCTATCATCACCCTGCCCTCTGCTCCTCCCCTCTTCTCAGGGAGACATACTGTACCGAGGGGCTGCTCTCAATGAATGAAGAAGTACTTTCCCTGATTACAGCAGTTTGGCTGTTTTTACTGTCATAAAACATGGCTGTTTTTATGGTGCCACACCGAAGGGGGTCAGCCATCTAGAACAGTGTTTGTCTGTGTAGTATGTTCTCCCCAAATTCAGCCCAAATATGATTGTATGTAACTAGAAGTTCGCGTGACGCGTCGTTCACTTTGCAGTGCCACCTTACAGGCACCTCACAGTGTGAGAGAGAGTTTTGTGCTCTCCTAAATCCACGGCAGGCTTTGAAAGTACCCACTTCAGAAAGAGGTGACGTGCATCACCTCTCCAATGACCAAAACCCACTATGGAAGCCGTCGAACTGGTGCGATCTGACGGCATCCTAGAATTTATAGGTAGGATGTGATGTCATGCGTGATGTCATGCTGTCGTGAGATTACGTCACACTGGCGTTGTGTCCATATTCGGAGTGATGCAACGTACATACAACATACTGACAAACATACTGACAACCGACATGGCGCAGGATTCAAATTGTATATATACTAGAGGGTCGGGGCGCTGCGCGCCCCTCCCCCCTAGCCGCTGCGCGGTGCTTTGTGTTTGTTGGTCTCTATAATATATAAAGCCATAATAGGAGATGTTCCCAATGGAGCTATGCCCAAATATGGAGTGTGTTGTCTGACCTCACTTGGGTCTCGTTGGGCGGTTATATAAAGCCATAATAGGAGATGTTCCCAATGGAGCTATGCCCAAATATGGAGTGTGTTGTCTGACCTCACTTGGGTCTCGTTGGGCGGTGGTCGGCGATGACGCTAAGGAACAACATGGCCGACTGTAATGTTGTGAGTTTGTGTTGGCCGCAATTAATTATGCTGCGAGGGGGCAGATGTGTGCTGAGCAGTATGAAGTGGCCTACAGACTGCGCGTAGTAATTCTGCACGTTGTGGCGTGTCTTGTTAGTGACATTGATATGTTGTTTTTGTGTTTAGTCCCACACAGTGGCAGGTTTTTTTTGGGGGTTTTGGGTTTAGAAATGTATATATATATATAGATAGATAATATGTTCCCTAAAGAAAGTAGACCAATCAAAGTGAACTACCCAGTTCAGCTGACACTGCTACAAACACAGCCACACTCCCCACAGTCTTGCCCAAATATGCAGTTCAATATGGCTCCGGACAGGCCTCCAAGTATTGACGTCATCGAAATGACGTAATAGCGTCGTACACAAACTGCACACCTAACAACATCGGGGTCCCTGGCATATGCGGGGTCTGAGGTGAAATACATAAAAAGTTTGAGAATCACTGCTTTAGGAGGTTTTGTATTCTCGTATTCTCGTGTGATGCTGTAGTCTCCTCCCTCATTATCTTCTTTCCTTACACCCTGACATCCACTGTTTCCTAACTGTCTGCTACACAACTGACCCTCTGCTTTCAATTAATGTGACACGGTGAAAAGACTACACACACACACACACACACACACACACACACACACACACACACACACACACACACACACACACACACACACACACACACACACACACACACACACACACACACACACACACACACACACACACACAATGTATTATCACAGAGTGTAGATCTGGTGTTTTAGCTATTTGCCATACGAAGTATATAGGGCTTGAGAAGTGTGTGTGTGTGTGTGTGTGTGTGTGTGTGTGTGTGTGTGTGTGCGTGCTTGCGTGCGTGCGTGCGTACAGTCAATTTGTAATCAAACCAGGAGCCTATTCTTTCTGACAGTGAGTTGACAGGCATTACAGCACCACGGACAGCGACACTAAGGCTGTATTGACTGCTTGAAAGCAGGTTATTAAATAGATACATTATGCACATACTTGTTCGGGAACAATATTATATCATGTATAGATCCTGCCTGCTTGCTCAGGGGAGAAATGGAGTTTTAACCTTCAGGTCAAAATTTGTGTCAAACCAGAAACAAAATCGTGTGAAAGGTCATGTATATATCTATGGGTTCTGAGACCAGCCAGGGTGTAAGGCAGACAACACACACACACACAGTAAGAAAAATACAACCATTTACTTATCACATCCACCAAAGCAGCGGCATATGGCTTTTAAATAGACCTCCAAGGAGAAAAAGCATCAGGAAAGTGAACAAAATAAAGAACAGCTGGGAGAAGAGGATAGAGGCTGGAGACACAGAGAGATAACAGCAAGTGACCCAGTGGTAATTGGCAATTAGAGCTGGTACAATTATTGTTGTACCAAAAGGACTATAATTAAGGCTGGTTCACCAAGGTCAAGTCAAGTCAATTTGACTTGTTTAGCACATTTCATATCAGGTAAACTCAATGTGCTACAGATTAGAACACAAAGAATTGTGCACAAAATAAATATATTTACAGCTATCAGCCACCCACTTAACTAACCAAAAGCCTGGGAAAATAAGACGGCCTTAAGCCTGCTTTTAAAATATGGCAGCTGTAGCAGATCTCAAGTCGTCGGTATAAGTTTATTGCAGAGAGTAGGACTAAATGTAGCTTCACCTTTTAAGGACATCTAAGCCCTGATGATCTGAAACTTGCGATTATGACATATTTAACAGATACACCATTTAAAGCCTTTTAAATAATACATTGTATTTGTATATCAATTCTGTATTATATAGGGAGCCAATGAAGTGATAAGTAGGAGTAATGTGTTCAGCTTTTCACGTCCCAGTGAGTACTGTAGTGGCAGCAAAAAAGGCCATTACAGTAATCTTATCTGTTTGAGACAAATGCAGTTTTTTTTTAAAGTCAGAATGACACAAGAAGTTCTTACTATGTTCTTTTTAGGGCTGTAAAAAATAGCGCATAATAACTCAGGATGATGGATTTATAGAAGTGTAACCATCCTGTTCTTACGCCGGATTTGAAACCGGCTCTCCACTGAGCTAAAAGAGCCTGCCTAGTTGCTACCTTCAGGTCAAAGGTCTTCGTGTCAACAGCCGAGAATAGCAGAACTACAAGCTCACAACGCGCCGCGGATGCAACCACGTTGTGAGCTTGTAGGTCTGCTATTCTCACGTCACAAAGCATGAATCAGGCTAGGTAGGCACTTGGGTGGCTCAGTGCTAAAGTGGCTGCCTATACCACCGCGGTTCTAATCCACCGCGGTGCATCTGGCATCTTCAACCTTTTTCATATCAAGGTCCATTACTTGGACTTTCGCGGAAGCGTGCGCGCGATTTTTTAAAACATTTTATTCGCGTTTTTTCCACTTTTTTTCACCTTTTTCAGCAAATATTTTATTCCCCAAAGTTAAATACATCATTGTTTTAATATATATGTGTGTGTATAGACTTTACAAATTATATGTATTTTTTTATTTTCAAAAAATATATATGTAAAAAAAAACGTTGTTTTTTTTTGCTTCCCACCACCAGGGGGCCACAGCCCCCATAGCCCCCTCCCTTCCCCTTTTACCTGGATGCAGCAAAGAAGCTGGTGACTTGGTAACCGAAACTGGCATAGTAGGCATGTTCCATGATGGCCATTAGCTGGATACAGTTGTAACCTGGACAAAAAAAAAAAAAGAAACACCCAAAAAACATGAGTTTTACACTTTAAGTGTGTGTGTGTGTGTGTGTGTGTGTGTGTGTGTGTGTGTGTGTGTGTGTGTGTGTGTGTGTGTGTGTGTGTGTGTGTGTGTGTGTGTGCATGCTCGTATGGAGAATGTGTGTTTGTGAGTTGTGCTCATCCATGCGTGTGGTTGCGTGCGCGCGTGTGTGTCTAAGCGCGCATGTGTTCGCTTGTGTGAGAGTGTGTAGTGTATAGGTGATGTTTTTTTCCCTGATTGCAGCGGGTCAAGTCTTTTCCCCCCAGCACTCTGAGGAAGGGATGGAGAAAGAGAATAAGAGATAAGAGAGAGAGAGGAGATGGAGAGAGAGAGAGAGATGGTCCATTCTCCACAGGGACCTTCAGACTCTAACCTCCTTTTAAACCACTTCGCCTTGGGAGATTGTGTGTGCGAGTGTGCACGCGCGCATGTGTGTGTATGTGCATGCGCTCGCGTGCGCGCCTGTGTCTAAGAGAGAGAGAGAGGATCTCTCAGGACAGTTCATGAATCTCTCATGCAAGAATCAGCCACTTTGACAAGTATCACTTGACAAGTAGCGGATTTTCAAAAGTCACTTATGTCAAGTGAAAAGAGTACAGCACGCTCGCACGAATGCACACACACACACACACACAAGTTATTCTTTTTTAAGATTTTTTTATCATCATGATACATTTTTTTCCACCCGATTGCACCAATTCCACCTCTTGTCTAGTCCCTGTTAACCCTTTAAGACCTACAGTAGGACGCATCTGTGTCCTTAGATTTGAGCTAAAAAGCACTATTTTACTCTTTGGCTATTAAAAAATAGCAGATCTACAAGCTCGTAGCGCGGCACCGAGTGTCGCGCTACGAGCTTGTAGATCTGCTATTTTTGAAACATTGTGAAAATGTGTGCAAATCAACATATTTTGAGATGGGGGTCCACGGCCAAATACATATCATTTTGGGGTCCTTGACATGAAAAGGTTTGAGAACCACTGATAATTAATAACATTGTTTTTTAGATTTAGAAAGCATTTGTAGAATCGGATCCTCAGGTCTTAACTCATTGAGTGCCATTGACGTGTTTAACATGTTTTACCGCAATGGCGCAACGTGCCAATGACGTGATTTTTTTTTTTTTTTAATGTTCAGAACACAAGATATCATTATCTGAAGACTTATAACTGAAAAAGGCTGTATCTCGCTTCCTAAGCACTTTTTTTTTACTTTGAAAAAAAAAAGTTCTTAAATCGCACTGGCCAGACTCAGTGAGTGTGAGTTAATGGGTTAATGTCAACTCCTACTTGCTGGTCTTGAGGAGGGTGCACTGTAGATAACCACGTTTCTCCTCCAATAGAAATAATATTGGGAGGGCATAACGTGTGCAGAAGAACACGCTATCCCTCCCAGTTCCATGCACTCCCTGCTGAACAGACCAACCTGTAAGAGTCGCTAGTGCAGTGACAGAGAACGGCCTCCTCTGTCGGCTACCCAAATACAGCTAATTGTGTTTGTCTGAGCACCTGGCCAAGCCGGAGGCTTGACCTTAGTCCCTTTAGCCCTGCGTCACCTTGACACCCACATCATTATTTTTAGTCATTATCTTATTTCTTTAAAGCACCGTGAGGTCTGACCTTACAGTTGCATCATGTACTTGTCAGCCTCATGTGATGTCAGTCGTAGGATTTTGAGCTGTTATACGTGTTTCCACTTCTGCTATTGAGCCTGTATAATAGAGATTGGCTTGACTGGCAAACACGGACAAACAAAGTTAAAATGTTAGAACCTTGATGACAAACAAGTCATTCAGTGTTGTTTCCCAACCGGAAAGGGGGGTGTGGGGTGTGGGGTGTGTGATGGGGGGGCGGTGAGGCCGTGACTGTTTGGAGGTGGTCCAAAATGTAAAACAAAAATTGTGTTGCACAAAATCATAACTTGCATTGTTGTGTCATTACATATATTGTCAAAAATAGTCCAAAACATACTTTTTCAAGTTTTTTTTAAAAAGTTTAAAAATAGCACATTGCGTTGCTATGTATGGGATGAGAAGTATATAGGGCTAACTCATTGAGTGCCTAATCCTGGCACAGGGATCAACAAGCTTGAAATAAGCCTGGCAGTGAATGAGTTCAGTGGTTAGCATGTTTGAAAACACGTGCGTGGATGCGTGCGCGCGCGTGTGTGTGTGTGTGTGCACGAGCATGCTTTCTTGTCTGCCTCTCTGTTTTTCTCTAATCTCTCCCTCTTGCTGTAACGTTTTTTATCTCACCAGAGCTGACTTTGTTGAATAAAATAAGTAATCTAACTGTGCCTTTTTGTCTTCCGTCTGTCAGACTCCATTTTTCTTCCTCTAGATAAGCAGATACTGACAATAATATATGATTGTCGGAACCTATTTATCCTGTAGGGTTATATGTTCACTCTGTCCAGTACACAGTACCTATCCTATACTGTATTCAGAGGTCGCGCTACGATTTTAAACTGCCGGTCAGAATGTCTGCCATGATTACAGTTTACCGGACATCTGATAAAAATAAAGGTCACATCAATTTATTTTGTAGGAGCGACAAGCACGTGCATAAACTTAGTATACAATATTTTGTTGGAAATCATTACACATGCAGCCACGGACACAACATTTGCGATTCTAATGAATCCCCTTATTCAAGATGAAGCTGGTCAATTTGCTATTACTTACTCCATGTTCAAATCGTTTTCAATCCCAAATATAATGCTGTAACTGTTGTTATTGCATCAGTTTAACAGAACACTCGAGAAATCAAAGGGTCTTCAAAAAAACAGGCACTTTGGAATAATCCTTCGTAATGTTGATTGGTTCAACTGGCCAGTAATAAATCACTATATACGAAAGTTGACTTTCCCAAAGCTTTTGTGGAGATCTTGTACAGTCTCCTTACCACTTGATTTTCGATTCAAGTGGTAAAGTTGTATGGGTTGGGACCGTGCATTCCACGTACATGAATGTAATTTATGATTATCTTTAGTTAGTTTCACCTGCACGCTATGCGACTTGACGCTATAACAGCTGTTTTCTCTGATGTTCCATCTTCAAATGCGTGTGCATTGTTGCTGATTTGTTGTAGGACAACTAAGCGTTGCACAGCTTGCATATCTTCATTCAATTAAAACTGTTCCACATGGAACTTCTCACACACAGTACTCCTGTGAAGTGTCTCTGACGTGTATGAGAAAGAGAGAGAGAGAGACGAGAGAGAGAGAGAGAGAGAGAGCGAGAGAGAGCGAGAGAGAGAGAGAGAGACAGAAAGCGAACGAGCGAGCGAGAGAGAGAGAGAGAAGGATTTTAAATGTGTCTAATTTGCGGTGATAAGGATTAATTGCTGTGTTTCCGAAGTCCAGAGAGATTTATATTATTCAGTCTTTGACATAAAAACGGCCAAAACTGGTAATTACCAGTGTCTGACACACACACACACACACACACACACACACACACACACACACACACACACACACACACACACACACACACACACACACACACACACACACACACACACACACACACACACAAAATTTGAAAGCCAGGTACAGTTCTTTGTGTGTATCGTTAACTCAGCTCTGATCATGTACCATAAACTGCATCTTACTCATCATTGTCCCCCCAGAGTATCTCTTTGAACCCACACACGCCGTTCTTGCTCACAGCAATCAAAATGTATTTACCCCTGACGTAGGCTGAGTCTGTCTCCACACTGTAAACACCTGGAGATGTCAAAATAGATTACCATGTCTCCAGAGTCCTTTGAAGCCGTGACATCAAAGTCACATCATGATAGTTGGGGGAAATGTCAATATCCAACACTGTATTCTCTCAATCTGGCTGTGTTCTCTCTAAACATCCTCAATTAGACAATTCCTCAATGTACGGCCATGTTATACAGTCTTCATTGTTTCTTCTTTTTTTACCAGCATGCAATGCGGGTCTACAAAGAGACTCAGCACTAGTCATTTCTCGACGTATTCTCGACATGTTTTCGATCATTGGCTGTCTTTAAGCCAGTGGGGATACTCTCCCATACTCTGAACGCGTGGTGTCGTCCTCCCAAGCTATGGTACTAGACATGCCGCTCGCCTCTGAGGCTACTATACACGCCTGCCGTCGGTTCAAATCGCCGTGACACAGAGTAATATATAGGACAAAATTTAAGTAAAGTAGTTGAGTAAATGTATTTAGTTACTTTACACCTCTGCATACGCGCTGCGTAGCGTCCGTTCTGCATGCTCGTATACATGACTGAGTCATGTCTTGTTTTTTTATTGATACACCTTTTGGAAAAAATACTTTCTATCATTGAAAAGAAAACATGTTAATGACAGAAACTAACCAACTAACTACAGTAACTGCAGACTTCTGAATAATCTATCACACTTCTGAATAATCTATCAATCGATCAATATTATTTTATTTAATGTGTTTCTATCTCTTTCCCTTTGCTTTCACTCTACCTCTGTCCTCTCTTTTCTCATGGAACACATGTTTTCCCCACTCACTTCTTTACAACTGTAAACCTGTGATATGGCACATAAAACTGATTCTGATTCTGAATGGGTATCCCCCGGCTATCCCCCTACCTCACCAGGGTACCCGACTTGGACTTATGTGCTCAACACTTAAGTCATTTTCTCATCCATGCTTTGCTGTCGCCTTGGAACCCAGCTGGCTTGCGCTCTCAGAAATCCCTGGATGTTCAGATCCCAGGCGCTCGACTTTAAAATTCTCCCAGGCAAAACTAAAAGCCTGCATGGGGGAACTTTTAAGTGCCTATACGACACGTGGGTCATCGCTGCGGCCTACGGAGCTACAAAGCCAACCAGATAGATCTGTATTTATTATTTTTAATTATTTTTTTATCTCCAGACCTTGCCTTTTGTCTGTTTGATTATTTGTTTTCTTATGGAATAGGAAAACAGTGTAAATTGTAAATGAGCATCTATAACCTCAATGTGTTTCCGAGGCATAGGCCACTGTCCTACGATAGATTAGCCAATGGGTTCCCAGATTGAATGGAGGATAACATGATCTTTGTCCGTTTCACACTGGAGATTCAAACAATCGCTGATGAAATAACATTGGGACAAAGAAAACGATAATGAAAACAATCCTTTCTGATTCATACCATCAAACTGTCAATTATGTAAGTATACAATCCAGTACCACTATGTCTTTGTTATACGCCTTGTCAGAACGGGCCAAAATGCCATTTGGCTCAACGACTTTGTGCCGTGGAGCTCTGACTGGGACGGCGTCATGACCATCGTTAGCAGACCATAGCGGCTGCCATTCACACGTTCAACAATCAATTTAAACGAGTTAATGTTATTAATGGCTTCAATAAGGCACTTGTGTCCTGTGCAAAAAAAGCAGATCAAATAAAATCACGCAGAGGAATAATGTAATTCACTTGTTTCTTTCTGCCTTCATTTTACAAAGCCATGAGTTCTCAAATTGAAAGCGCCGGGCTCTCATGGATATAGAGGCAATAGAACATATCAATTGCCATGTTAGGTCTTTGCAATACAGCCTTACATTTCTCTGAAGCCACATTATGACAATACAGTGGCTGCACGCACCATTCACACTACTGATTGTTTCTTGCTTGATCTAAATAATCAGAAAATAAAGTTAGAATAACTAATTGTTGCTAAATGATGGTGCAACAACATAAATACAGTAGTTGCTTCTCTTTCCCAACAGGCCATGTATAATATAACCTTCACACAAACTCTCTACCTGGACTGTGTGGAGCATACCATGTGTACCATGCTCGGGATGTTCTGTTTGTCAAGCTCTCCGTAAGTGTGACAGAGTACAGATGGTCAACACCCTGCTTCAAACAATCACAGCGCTCTAGCACTGTCCCCT
Organism: Gymnoscopelus microlampas; assembly: GCF_963454915.1. Lineage (NCBI taxonomy): Eukaryota > Metazoa > Chordata > Actinopteri > Myctophiformes > Myctophidae > Gymnoscopelus > Gymnoscopelus microlampas. The sequence continues at coordinate 19,125,125 of NC_139949.1, read as the reverse complement.
GAGCAGCTCCTCTGGAGCTGTTTGAGGCTTTGCTCACATATGGCACTTTGGCATCACTTTTTGAGGAAGGCGATTGTGTTTCCCCTGCACTTTCCCAGCCCAGACTGTTCCAGTCGGCCCAGGGGTTCAGACTATAATGGACTATTCCATTGTTGGTGTCTCTCACCGTGCAACTTGTCACAAGCCCGACCATCACAGCCTTCATGTAGCAACTTTGTTATGTGAGCCGGTTTGTAAGTATACCCTCCTCTGAACATACCTAGCATGAATTTGCCCTAGGAGAGTGTGATAAAAGGACATAGAGACTGGTGGTAACTGTTATCACCCCATCATCCGTTTTCCATCGTAGTCTGAAAACTCACCTCTTCAGACTCCTACTCACTCCCTAGGACTCCTCTTATCTCTCCTTGTATCCCTTCTTGTCAGCTTTTAGATAGATTCTAGTTATACTATGCTGATATACTACGTTGGTTAAAAGTTTCTGTCATTTAGATATGCTTGACCACTAGGGGTGTGCCGATACACTAATTTCACAAAACGATACGATACGATATTTGGCTCACAACTTCGATACGATTTCGATACGATACGATACGCACTTTTTTTATTATGAAAATAAATAGGGGAGAAAAAAAGGAAATGCAAACAAATAATTCTGTTTTTGCATTATTCAGACATGCAAACTTGTAGCTTTTCAGACGTTTTGAATCCAAATAGGGCAATAGTGTGACACCTGAGCCGAAAAAAAACAACATGTTGTCACCCTTTTCACCTCGGGGCTGTTTGCATGCCTGATTATTTTGATTGGTAAAAAAAAAAAAAAAAAAAAAAAAAAAAAAACGATATTTTTCCCCCCCAAAACGATACATATCGTCGCGAAAACGTATCGCGATATATCGCGGGACGATATATCGGCACACCCCTATTGACCACAAATGCTAAGAATGTTGTTTAGTATACAGTACAGTAGCATATTGTTCAGACAGATGCTGGGCTTGATTATTTACCTGGTATTCTACATTCTTTGAAGCACAACATTGGTGACTCTTTACCTTGTTGTTTGTTGACTAAGATTCATGCTTACTCTGCTTAATGTGATTCATACTTGTAAATCTCTATGAATAAGAGTGTCTGTTAAATGCCTTATTTGTAATTGTAATTCCTAGGGCACATGCTATAGTGCCACTGAACTCAGTCTGTCAGACATGGCCGTCATATTTGCTGCTTAGATGATCAAAAGATCAAGTTGATCAAATGCTATTTTTTACCCGGTCTTTGTGACTAAATAAGACGATCAGTACGTGATAAGCAAATTCACTGGGGTATTTATCAAATTCCCAGGTGATCTATATATTATAATTAAGTGCAAAACATAAATAAATATAAATATATATTTTTTAACCAAAATCTACACCCTACACCATTGCTTACCCAAGTCCTTGATGCGTGGTAAAACATTCATGGTGAAGTTGTTGTAGGTGGCGATCTTCTCCTCGGGAGAGGCTATGCCAACGTGGGCCTCGTAGATTCTCAGTGAGCGAGGGCGCTTAGGGCGAGCGTGCTGGTGCTGAAGGAGGAGAAAGCAGGAGCAGAGGGGAGAGATTTCATGATTCTCTGGGAGACGGAGAGAAAAACTTTTCGAATCAAATATTCAGGAGTCATGACTCAAGAGTATGAAGAGAAAGACAAGGTTATGGACTAGGTTAGCCACAATAAAATGATAGGATAAATAAGTTGGATTTATACACAGTGAAATCACTTGCGTATAAGTTTGATTTTTATCATTTATTTTACATCACTATTTCTATTTTTTGATACATTATACTTCTATTCCATTATCTTGAAGGCAACTAGTACAAATAGTCTAATATAATAATCTACACTACAATTATTTGACAGCTTTAGTATGATTTAAGGATTAAGGGCTTATATCGTAGCTAAGTATTGCTATTGACACACCAATACAATATAATGTGAGCAATTATTCAAATTATATAATCATCCATGAGATAATCGCAATTATTTTGCATAATCGTTTCCATGTTGATAAATGTATGGTATTTGTATATTTAATCAATTAAATTACATTTTATTATAGTTCCAAATCACAAGTTGGAACACAGACTCAAGCAATTTTCAAGTTATTTGTCATAGTTTTAAGTTTTAACTTGGAGAATATAATTTAATAAAATGTAAATGATATACAGTATATGAGTAATTTGACTGGATTATGACATTTGTGGGCTAAAAAATACTATACTATAAACCCTGGAGGATACATCCAAGCCATGCTACTCATACGCTGAGTTGGCGGTGCCCGGGACCAGACCAATAACCTTGTGGTCCAAAGGCGAGGGCTCTACTGACTGAGCTACCCGGACACACCTATATGGGCCTTGCCTAATTTAGGATCAAGCATTATTCATCATTCAGGACACCTGAGTAAAAACAGATTTGGATGTTAAGAACAGGTTGATAAATCTGGAGTAGGCATTTCTTATTTTTTCTCTTAACAGACAGTTAAGTGAAAATATAATAGAAATTTAAGATAACATTGCTGCATGAAGCCATTGTGTTCTATATACCCCCAGGAATCTTACATCATCAACAGCAGCGTGAGGCAAGCCAGGGAAGAGCAGGGGAAAAAGCTAAAGTTATGAAATAGCTCGAGGAGACAAGGACTAAGGAGGGAAGGACGGTATGGCGGGAGTTTTTTTTTTTTTGGAGAGAAAGAGTGAGAGAGAGAGAGAGAGAGAGAGAGAGAGAGAGAGAGAGAGAGAGAGAGAGAGAGAGAGAGAGAGAGAGGGGGGGCATGTAGGGTATAGGGACGTACAATACTTTTTGCAGGAGAATGAAGCAATAGTGTGTGAGAGAGAAAATACATTAAGTGCAGAAAAAGCAGGAATGGAGGTGCAAACAGTAGTAGGGAGTCGAGGTAAACAGGGTCACAAAATGTGGTTGTCTTTGCTAGGCTTCTAGCTGTGCACCACAGGGAAAGCTGAGAGAGGGATTGATTATTGACAGACAGACACAGATGTTTTGAGAGGGGGATTGATTATTGACAGACAAAGAGACACACACACTGACTCTCTCTCTCACACACACACACACACACACACACACACACACACACACACACACACACACACACACACACACACACACACACACACACACACACACACACACACACACACACACACACACACACACACACACACACACACACACACACACACACACAGACCTTGCAGAACATGGCACTCCAACAGTTTGCTGCTCATGCTTGTATGGGTGAATGACAAATAATTGAATCTTGAATCTTTTGCATATCCTTCTGAACACACAAAAAAATCGTTTGCAAGAAGATTCTGCAAGTATTGCATCATGTCGAGTCTGCAAAACTTTGAGAAATGGCAATGCAATACGAGGTCGTTTTGAAACGAGGGATTTGCTTATACTGGGATAGAGAAAAAAAATGTGGTAATTAGATATAAAAACTAAGAATTACTTGAAACATGAAACAGCCCAAAAGAACATCGCTACTCTTCCAGACAGCATGACAGTTTGTTCCCCAAAACCATCAGGACCTTGAACAAACATCATCCCTCCATCTCTCCCTTCCCCCCAGATCGATCTGAACTGAACCCACTGGACTGAACTGCACAGCAACCCACTTTTTGTCTTTCTCCTTCTCTACCCACATGTCTCTCTCTGTCTCTGTCTCTCTCTCAAGCCAAAGAACTGTGCACATACTGAACTGCACTAGCCACTTTCTCATGCCGCCTACAAAGTGCATAATATGAAAAGTGCAATAATATAGCATAGTATAGTAGTATGGCATAGAATAGTTAATATTATTCCTCCTCTAGTGTTTGGGTGAAATCCAATCTCAAACCCATTCAGTAAAAAAAATACTTTTCTTCGGTTTGGCTCCTCCCCTTTCTTAGTCAACTTCCTCCCAGGTGCTTCTGTGTTTATTTTTTACTAACAACAATATTACAGATACTGCCGTTAGCAGAATCTGTCTTGAGAGATTAGGTCAAATCTTACCGATTTCAAGTTTCTTGAATCATAATAATTGTCGTGTTTTTCTTCTGATTGCAATAAGACTTTATGATTTCCTCCACACTAGGCATATGGACATGATATACAATTGCCATTTTCATTTAACTTTGAGTGGTTTATTAAACTTTGTCACTTTGGTGTTCCTGGTAAGAAATGACCACCATCGGAAAGACATGAGACTATATCCATTAGATGGAAAAACACACACACACACTCTCCCTTAATGCCACACAATGTCTAAAAGCACTTTGCGAGCAGTGGGGGGGGATTATGTGTAGGTGAGTGGGTATGTGTCATTTTACACCTTGAACACGACACACCACACACACACACACACACACACACACACACACACACACACACACCTTGTTATAAGTTGTTATGCATATTTATAAACATTTATAAAGAGTGCGTACGTAAGTGCATTATAATGAATGATAGAAGATCTTTAAGTAAAGTGTTACCCAATATTTTGCCACATACGCTCAGTGTGTACTATGGAAGCGACAATAAAGAACCTTGACCCTCATATTTATCCTCATCCTCACTATCATCATCATCTTCATCATCTTCAATACGATCATCAATTATATTTCTCATTTCAGCCATGTCAATCAGATAATGCCTTGCGGGGAAAAACAAATACATCAAGAAGCCAGGGTGTTTTCACAGCTGTCAGAGAATGTTTAATCTCATTAGGTGATTCATGTTCGTCTGTGCCCACACTTATAAAAAGAGAGAGGAAGAAAGATACTAGGAGTGCTAGCTACAGCTACTCGGACTAATCAATTTAATTGATTATACAACAATTATTGATTTTACTCAAATTATTCATTTAAAAAAATAGCAGATCCACAAGCTCACAACGCAACACATTGTTATTTTTGCGTAACACCATTGTACAATGAAGTATAACATAGGGTTTCAAACTAATTCAGAGGGAGTCAAGGGACCCTCAGGGTACCTTGAGGGGGTTCCAAATGGACCCTTGGGGGTCTGTTACGTTGTGAGCTTGTAGATCACAACGTAATCTAGATCGGCACACATGTATAAATCAGGTTTACCTCCAACCCTAACCCCTAAATCTATCCTCTAAATGCCGGATTCTAACCCTAATCCCAAACTTCTAATTGTAAGCCTATCTCCCCAGAATCCTTTTTAACCATAACATGTTTTTTTCCCCCAGGAAAACTGTCAATATCTATTATGGAAATTGTATTATATTTGTGGGGACATTTGGCCCTCACAAATATAGTAATACAAGCAGACACACACTCACACTCTCACACACACACACACACACACACACACACACACAGACACAGACACAGACACACACACACACACACACACACACACACACACACACACACACACACACACACACACACACAATACACACACACACACACAATACACACCAGGAATGGTCGTGGTGGGTCCCAGTGTACCCACTCATAGGTCCTTGAGTCCAACCTCTTGGTGACGTATCTGGCCCAGGGGGAGATCCGGAACAGCTCCTCCCCCTCTGATGTCACCACCACCAGCTGGGAGAAGGAGAAAAAAAGAATTGTCAATGACAAACTTTATTCAAAAGAAAGTGCCTGCCCAAAACTTTACATCCGTCTGAAGGAACAATGGCAGCTCATCTAAAGAAAGGTCCGAAATGTCTTAAAGGAGACACACCATGAATTTAAAAAAAATATTTGATATTTAATATCATATGGTGTATGTCCCTCAAACCATTTTCAAAAGGTTTGAGCCTAAATCAACACTCAGATATACTCATCCCAAGTCAATTCTCTCAGGCTTATAAAGCACTTTCAGCTGCAATACCAAAACGTCCTGTTGGGCAGAGGGGTGCTGTACTGCGGTACTGAGCAATTCTGTCTGTCAAAATACATGGGCAGAAAGTTTCGTGAGGTAAGCAAACTTGCCATTCTGAGATGGCCTGTTCAGACACGCACTTTCTGAAAATCACTGAAATGAGAGTGAATGACTGAATGTTAAAAAAACAAACATTTTGGGGTACAAAAGACACTGGGGAGCCAAAAAAATACAAAAAAAAAAAAAAAAAGTGAAATTCATGGTGTGTCTCCTTTAATCACTTGACCCCTATTCTGGGAGGAACATTAGCCAAACATTGCTGTATTGGCGAAGACATTTGGTGTGCACAGAAAATAACAGTCAAAGTGCAGAGCCAATTCAGGTTCAGTTTACAGTTTAAAGTCTAGAGGGTTTAAGTGGTTAAGAGAATAAAGCAAAAACTTTACGTGATTCATAGTGATATACAGTACAGTAAGCATTTAGCGTGATATGATTGGATACTATATATAGAATGCACTTTGCACCCTCATACATTGCATATTATCTTCTGAATATACAATCTACTAATTATATTACACAGATTTTCTGATGTAAAATACAAGGCCTGTCACTAGTAGTACTGGTAATAGTACTGGCAATGTGCAATGGCAGACGTTTTGTTGTGCTTGAAACATTGTCTTGGTGAGGTTTGTTTATTGGGCTGGTTAAACATTTCATAAAAAAATATTTGTATTCTTTATATTTTTATTGCAATTGCATTTACTCTCTAGTTCTATTAGTTCCTATTTGAACTATTTTAAGCTCTAGCATGCACAATACTGTATGTGTATCGTGTACATTACAAATGACCATGAACAACTCAGACAAAGAGATTTTCTGAAGCCTGGGAGAGCAGTCAGCACTGGTGTATATCTGGACTAAACTAAACTTGACTAATGCAAGCCGAATAGGAAAAAGAACATTCTCAATTGAAAAACAAAAGTTTAAAATAACCCAAAAGAGAAGGTGGAACAAAAACTGTAGGTCACAACAATTAGCAAAAACACTTGTAAATGACAACGCCACTAGCGTCTCGAGTGCAGCGATGAAGCGTTGACTTGAATGTGAGGAATGTCACCAACAGAAATGTCACAACTACATGTCGCTGTCATCCTGCTCTCTGCCAGGACTTTCTGGGCATCTAGGAAAGCCAGCGCCTCCACAATGAAGGTCTGTGAAGACTGGCTCGCACATACTTACCGAGATTCACAAAGGTCAGCGCTTAATCCGTCAACCTTTTTATAGCCCTACCCTTCAATCAGGCCTGCCACCCATACGTAATTCCATCATCAATCTCAACAACAACAAACCTTCAACTCTCTCATTCATTTCCCCACCCCAGGGGTTGCCATGATTGTTGATATGTTTACCTACAGGATGTGATTAATTAATGATATTAGCCTTCAGCCAGTAAAAAGCCTATAATCAATGGCATTGTAGTGGAGGTAATAAGGAATGAGGTGCAGAACCATGGCCACAATCAAACATAATACTATGCTAGATAAATGGCACTTGGTATCATTTTGTAACTGTGAAGCCTATTTTTCAGTTGAACATGTAATTTAAATTATTGGCGACCCATTCAACTTGATCAGTTAGCCTTGAGGGTCAAACACACATACAAACACTCCTACACATATTTCTATATATAATTTAGTTTCAGTGCATGTCATGAATAGTTGCTGAATACATGCACACCAATAAGACCAACACATTCTTACTGCATGTTTGCAGAACTTAACATTTTGCTCAGTTAACAGCCCTTGGAAGTTAAAGTGCTGTTATCGTAACTGACTTAGATATGGTACTATCTATTAAAAGTAATCTAACTGTAATTGCTTCTGTCATTAGATTCGTTGTATAAGTCATATATCTATGCGTCATGACGTAAGGGGTTGGACAGGTGGTGGTAAGGTGTACCCAGCAGTGGTGGAAAAAGTACTCACATTGTGTTACTCAAGTAAAAGTATCAATACTGCAATATGGAAATACTCTGTTACAAGTAAAAGTCCGGAATTCAAAATGTACTTGAGTAAAAGTACAAAAGTATCGGTATCAAAATATACTTAAAGTACCAAAAGTAAAGGTACTCATTATGCAGAATGTCCCATTTCACACATTTTCAAATGTATAAAATGTATACAAATCTTTTGAAAATAGCAGATCTACAAGCTCACAATGCATCGCATCGCAACACATTGTGAGCTTGTAGATCGGCTATTTTCAAATGGCCGAAATGTGCAGTATATAGGGCTTAAGTGGGTAATGTTTTTGTAATAATAATAAAAATCTACAAAGTAATTAGTAACTAAAGTTTTCAAATAATTATAGTGGTGTAAAAGTATAATATTTGCCTCTGAGATGCAGTGGAGTAGAAGTAAAAGTACTGAAAAGTACAGTACTTGAGTAAATGTACTTAGTTACCTTACACCACTGGTACCCAGTATACTGTTCATCAGCTCAAGTTATGCTCAAGGGAGTGTGAGTGTCTGCTCATAGACCGCAGAGAAAAGATTTGAGGGAACATTAGTCAGCGGTAGTAATGCAGGATGCATGCAGGACGAACATTTAAAGGGAGACTCCTGCACTGACTGTTACTGTACTGTTCCAGCTCTCAAGTTCAAATGAGAACAAATCCACTGACTTTGCAACACTGCAGTGGGTGAATCAATGCAAACTGGGTTGAATGGGAGGATTTAAGTAGCTGTTTAAGAAGAATGGCCAATTAAGACCAGATCCACTTGTGAGGTATCCATGCATCACTAGTGCAGCTGGACACCACATCCTAAACCAGAATGGTATAGGCTGCCTGTCTGTATGCAATACACGATGAGATCTCTATCGAATCCCTGGGCTTGTCAATCGGTGCAGATACTGTAAATTAACTGGAATTTTATCACTGCAGGTTATGGGATTAACCCTCACAATCACATGCGTGACTGCTAGAGCACTGTCTCTCAGCACACTGGCTGCGCTCAAACTGTCTATTTAGCTTAGGAAGGTTCCTGAGTTGAATGACCAAGTAAGTACTATTCTGTATCTAAGCAGCAGACACGATAAGAGCAGGTCGAATTCTCTATAATGCTTCAGTGAGCCTGCATCTCCTTTAGCATAAGGTACTGTACACTGGACCATCATTTAGAGAAGGAGTTGGTTGGACGGACAGACGGACGGACGGAAGGATTGTATCAATACTAAGAACCTGTGCCTTCAGTCAGTCTGGCAGTCAGGTTAAAAACAAGGAAGAGGGGTTTAATACTTCAAATAACCAATAAAATCCTTTTAAATATTATATTTAAAAGGACAACGCATATTTTGAACATTTCCAAATAATTATGACACAAAGTTGCTGCTTCAAAGCACGATCAAGGCACAACATTTCAGAATCAGTTTATTGGCCAGTTACTGTTTGTTCACAAGAAAAAAGTACCTCAAACATACAATGCAACACATGACAACATAAAACAAATACTGAAAACATCTTAAAACCACAGCAATTTAAAAACAAAATGCAACCCAAAATAGAGGCAATAAATAAACATGAGGTAGAATAACAGTGCATAGACACTAGGGGAATCTACTAAACGATAAACATCGCTGTCAGCTATGTTTATTTATAAAGTAGTAAAACAGCTGCAGGGATGAAGGACTTTTTAAATCTTCCAGTCTTACAGCTTGGTGTTTTAAACCATCGATCAGGGAAGAATGTGAAATTCACTATGAGGATTGGATCGATTCTGCAGAATAGCAGTTTGCCTCATGCAGTAGCAGAGAAGAGTCCTGGACATACAACTCAGATGGGCTAAGATGTGACTCGCCTATGAGCTTACTGGCCCACTTTAAAAAAGTGTATTCATATGCAGCACGCAACAGCATACACGGACGCGTTTCGGCGTCAAGCCTTCCTCAGCGTGTATCATACTCACTGAGGAAGGCTTGAGGCCGAAACGCGTCCGTGTATGCTGTTGTCCGTGCTGCATATGAATTAAAAGTACCAGAAGGACTTTAATCTTTGTGAGCCGTACACCCGCAAACTGCACCATATACAGACTGAGAGTGCTCGTTGTTATTTTCTATTGTGACCACTTTACAATTTGATTGAGGCAGTTTTTAGTTTTTCAAAGACAATATATGGTAAAAAAAAAAAGGATGCTGATTGAAAACTCAGTTTTGAATCGACTGTATTCAGATATTTAGGATATTCATGGCCTTTGTTGAGATATTCAGCTTTAAGTAGGATTCGTCATCAGATAATGGCATCCATGATTGTGCCATGACTACATTCGTTGTCCTTTTAAAGGCTCCCACTGACGGAGTCATCAGAAAATGTAAATATAAATATTTGGGCACTCACCAGTGTACAGTAAAAGAACAAACCTTTGTGGTGAGCCAGTAACAGAACAGAGTGAATCTAATAGTTTTCCATGTGTAGGCCTACTGTATGTGGTGGTCCGTGGGACAAATTTGTCGTTGACGTGAAACGATGCGCCAGATGACGCAAAACAACACGTTCGAACTGTCTCATAGCTATCAGTGGACCCTTTGTCAGAGTCCTGAGTATTGGAGCCATGTTGGCCATGTGCTCCAGGACATCTCTCAGGGGTTTCAGTGATCCACACACCACTGACACAGCACTGTGAACTGACAGCCACCTCACTATATGTGAGGTGGCTGGATGAACTTTGGTTGGGGCTCATCCGACTGTTTCTGCGATTCATGCAGCTTGTTACCTCTGGCAGCAGAGTTACAGAGAGAGAAAAAAAAAGCCCTGAAATCCTGCTGAAACTTTTTCACCTGTTGGACAGATCTGGTTGCGTCACTAGCAGCAAGAGCAAGACGATGCGCTGTGCAATGCACCCCTAGCAACTCTGAGTTGAATTCTGCTCCAAGTTAGTTCTTTTTTTTAACAACTCCTTAGCGGCATCCTGTCATAACAACAGCACCATCAGTAGAAACTGCTGCAAGTTTTTTTCCCCATATAAATTCTTGTCAGCAATAGTTTTAACACCCTCAAAAATGGTCTGCTGGAACAATTATGTTTTAATCTTGTTGTCATCTATGTAATGTACCTTATATAACTAATGAGTTATGAAAGGTACTTAAATGTAATGTACTTACATAACTGTTACTTTCCGTCTGTGGAAAAAAACAGGACTTTCTAGCACAGCTTTGTCAACATCCTCCACAAGTGTACTTGCAATAGCTTGGTGCATTTCTGACAGACCTTTCTCATTAAGGTAGCTTGAAGCTTCCATAACTTGATGCGTCATTGTTCCGCTTTTTGAAAGGACACTCCGTCTCTTTGATGGATGTAACCAGATGACCACTTTTTCAATAAGCCAATTCCTTTTCCGCTATAGAGTAGGCGGTTTTGAGAAGCCCCTTCATTTCCTCCTCACACTGCAACTCCAATAGCATTACGGGTGATTTCTGATTTATTCTCATTCGCGTGCCAGGGTCGTGCATCGGAAAGAGCTTGTAGCAATCTACAAGCTCACAACATGTCGTGCTGCGACACGAGCTTGTAGATTGGCACACTGTTGAGTCTAACTCAGGCTTTTAGCCTTCACATTCTTTGTTGAATCTGCCTCGCGCTTTCTTTTCAAAGCGGCCGTATGCCTTCTGCGTGGCGGCGACTTAGACGTTTTATAACGTTGACTCGCAAAAGGCACAGCATTGTGCAACTTAAAACTCAAGCAGCTCCTTTGATAGTTGTTAGCCATGGATACAATCTGAGCCAGTTAGGCTGAAACTAGAATACAAAAGGCAGTATCTGTTGAGAATCACTGCAGATTTTACGACAAATTGAATGGAGCTTTTCTGGAATTCAAAGAAAGAAGGCGATGTTTGACCACTGGGTCACCTTTTGCTATTTTGTCTGGGAGGGAATACCAACACATTTTGCTTCCAAAATGTTACTGCTACACCTTGTGACAGTTAAGTCTGCATTGTTGAAACATTTCCACTGTCTCCCATAGCCCGTGGCAGCACAATGACTCCGTCTTCCTGTCCACGTATCGGTGATGGCACAGTGATATGTTAAGAAATGGGAAGCAATGTTAAATATAACTTTAACAATACCCGAGATGTTTTTCTGTGGATAAGGATACATTTCATTGTGTCCTTAAAAATAGAGGGTTAGGGTGTGAAATGGAAAAACTATTTATGAGCACAGTGTGCGAGTAAAGTTTACTACCTACCGTAATCATTTCAATCCGGAATAAAAGAGAATTTGCTCAAAGTCATTCAGAGTTTTTGGTAATCAGAATCCTCTAACCCCCCCAAAACCCATGACTTTTCATAACTGAAAGCAATTCCAAAATGTGTAAGTTTGAATAGTTGCAATTACGTAATGTCTCTGAACAGCGTGCGCCCAAGAGAGGAAGACAGAGAAAGGCAGTGGGTGAGAGACAGAGAGAGAGAGAGAGAGAGAAAGTGTGTGTGTGTGTGTGTGTGTGTGTGTGTGTGTGTGTGTGTGTGTGTGTGTGTGTGTGTGTGTGTGTGTGTGTGTGTCTGCGTGCATGCAAGCGTGCGGACGCGCGTCTATCAATGGTACACACAACTTCCTGATGAAAGAACGTCATGACTGATGATATGACACTTTTATTTGTAATGGTGGATCTAGTTCCTTTAGCGATGTGTGAACCGTAAATATAACTTACAAGCAGTGTGCAAGTATTGAATCAAATTAAAAAATTCAAGTTAAGTATAAAACGTGTGTGTGTGTGTGTGTGTGGGGGGGGGTTACTCCACTGCCTACTGCTGTTTATGTGCTGAGTTGAAACAAGTCAAACGGAAACCAATTCCACCTGCTTAGCTGTGTGGCAATAAAATATAGGCCTGAAGCATATGGCCAATTCAGGAATTCTGAAATATCTGCATTTTCCTCATAAATGTTGATTTAAACGACGCGCACACACACACACACACACACACACACACACACACACACACACACACACACACACACACACACACACACACACACACACACACACACACACACACACACACACACACACACACACACACACACACACACACACACACACACACACACTCCCGTCGACACTTTGAAGCTCCTGATGAAGTGATGGCACTTTCGGAGGTGATAACTGAGGTATATGAAGAAGCCTGGAGGTAAGCCCATAACCATCATTATTACTGGGAGAGGAGGCAGGTGTCAAAATCGAAGACAGACAGGACAGACAGACAGACAGACAGACAGACAGACAGAGCGCTGTGACCTTTATGTGAGGAACCGGTGGAGAGAGGAATGATGGGGTGTAAAAGAGGAGGACAGACGAAAGAGGAGAGCGCTTTGGAGGATCGGAGGTGATGGACCGAGGGATCAAGATCCATCACAACAAAACACGCCCCATTTTTCAAATGTCACTCCCTCTCTCTCTCTATATTTTTTCTCTATTCGCAACCGACTCGAGGCATACAGTATTCATACGTGCCAACCTGCACTTATTTTGCGAACAAACTACGCAATTCTTGGTCTCGGTACGCAGGTACGAAATGCCTGCTGAAAACTACGCAATTTGGGGGATGGGTGCGGTATAAGAAATAAAATAAAAAGAAGCTACATTCGGTATTTACCCCTCCTCTGAAAAAACGGGAGGGATTGTACCAAACGTGACGTCACGTTCGGGTGAACATCAGTTTGGTCTGTTTTGCAACCAATTTACAGAAAACTCCAGATATGCTGTGAAAGCCTGAGTGTTCAAACTGGGGTGTTTTTTGGGATAGAAGAAATGTAGGGGAGACCAAAAACACACACAAAAGAAGGAAAAGTTAAAATTCATGATGTAGTCCCTTTAACTGAAACAGAGTCAGTCACACACAGACCGTGAAAAGCATTGACCGTGGCACACTGACTGCAGAGGCATTGTAAATGGGATGTGAGACTGTAATAATAACTAAGTACAAACTACTTAAGTGACCGTAATGTTATGAAACATTGTTAAATGTGTTTGGTAATGTTATGTACTAGTTTTGTGCATTGTTTGATAGATTGGTCTCTTTATGAGACCAATCTACTAGTGTGTGATAAACAACCAGCGTAGCAAATAATTCTTATTATTTCAGCGAGCCCTGTTGCATCACTTTCGCGTTACCGTAGCACTGGTCCAAAAGACAATAATGTCCGACGAAGACGACAAAGAGAGGGATCACAGTACTCCTCCTGTCACTAAAAAGAAGAGAGTCCATGCTCGCCAGAAATTCCTCCCCAATACCAAAAAGCATTGCATTACTTTTTGGTCATTTTGGTCATTTCAGCATTACCAAACCATGCATTTTGCCCGGTGTGCAATTACAATTATAATGACATCAGCCACCAAGGAGCTTCAGGTAATAACACTTTTGAAACCTTCCTCTGAGGTGTCATAGCAGCAACCGTAGTGAGAATGAAACAGGAGTAACGCGTCTATGCGACTGCTATTGTGGTGTATGAAGCCCGGGTTTATACTTTGTCACACGACGGTGTATGTTGTAATACTGTAGGTGGTGGCTTATGTAGCTCTAAGAGTAAGTTCAATAAGGAAGATCTCTCTCCCACACTTTCATCTTTATTGCTGGGGATGCTTCACAAACATCCTGTCATTCACAGCTTGAAGTGTGAGCAGCTCAGCCTCTAGCCAATCTGCCAATCTGCAGTCAACCAATCAGGCGACTGGACTCTGACACTTGTCATTCTCTTTTCAGCATGCAACAAGCAACCCACCTCCACCCCCAACTCCACCTTGTCTCAATCGTCTAGAGTTAAAGGGATATTTCACTTTCAAAAAAACTTTTGGTCATTTTATCATCTACTCAGGCCTTTGTGAACCCCCCATACAGTTGTTAAGTTGCTTGATTCATTATTTAGATATTTGATATTCATTTTATCAGACACGCCCCCTTCCTATACAAACCCATTGTAACTTCAAACTTCATTTTAACCATGTTAGATTCATCAAAAACACCCATCCTTGGTTCTGGTGACTCATCCTGCCCTCCTAATGCATGAGGGGCCGTGTTTTTTCAATTACTTTTTTCATTTATTTTTAATATTTTTTTTGGAAAATGAAAAAAATAAAATACAATAAAAACATTAAATACAATAAATGAAAAGAGTAATTGGAAAAACACAGCCCCCTCACGCATTAACTCATATACTGCCTAGAACGACTAAAACGACTTCTGTCCATAAGCCATGCCTGCCAAGAACGACTAAAACGACTTTTTAAAAAATTAAAAAAATTAAAAATATTTTTTTTTTTTTTTTTTTTTTTTTTTAGATTTTTTTTTTTTTTTTGACCCAAAGACCAAGGAGATATGATTTTTCGAAGATATAGACTCCCATCCACTTCCTTGTTAACTTAAAACTTAAAAATTCTTTATCTCGGCTCCTGAGTACTTTTTTTTTTCAATGAAAAATCTTGGCGGTGTTCAAACGGGCCAGAAATAATTCTGGCAGTGAATGAGTTAAGAGGGCAGGATGAGTCACCAGAACCAAGGACGGGTGTTTTTGATGAATCTAACATGGTTAAAATGGAGTTTGAAGTTACAATGGGTTTGTATAGGAAGGGGGCGTGTCTGATAAAATGAATATCAAATATCTAAATAATGAATCAAGCAACTTAAAAAATGTATGGGGGGTTCACAAAGGCCTGAGTAGATGATAAAATGACCAAAAGTTTTTTTGAAAGTGAAATATCCCTTTAAGTTAACCGTTAGCGGAGTCTAATTGCCAAAATGTTTTATCTTTTATTCAATAACACTTTCGTTTGCAACAACTCGATCTCTCCTTTTATTGAAATGGCGCTGTTAACATCAGACCCTAAACATGAATCATAAAAGTTCCACCAAAGCCTTTTGGTTGAAAATCCAACCACACCGATAAATCAGCACAGAAGAATTATCAACATGGTATTCCTGCCATGCAACGACAGCGCACGAGTGTGGTACATTTTCCCCGAGGTTGGCAGCTCTGCATACTGCACATGTGAGTTCTTTTCCAGGACAGCGTGATACGATATCCACTCCCACTCCCCATCCACACTTATACAACATCCAAAAACAACCACAGAGGATGCTCTTCAGTGGAGATGATGGGAATGTAGCAGCTAGTATGTACCCTGTTCCTCCCATGCATCATCGGCTCTGCGGTACAAACTGCTCGGGTGGGTGGGGGTTTTATACCTTGGTGTTTGTGCATAATGCATATACAGTAGAGTCAAGACCTTCTGACACTGTTCATGCTTTCCTGTGATTCAAAGGTTTAGTTCTGCACCACCTCTACAAACACACACACACACACACACACACACACACACACACACACACACACACACACACACACACACACACACACACACACACACACACACACACACACACACACACACACACACACACACACACACACACACACACCACTGACAACTGAATCCACGTGGTGCTCTGCGCAAAGTTACATGAACTTTAGGTGAAATCTCCGGTGCACACATCAGCACTGACACATGCACATACATACAGTACATGTAGACTCACACAAATGTTATACACTTATAAACACAGACACTATACGCGTGCGTACACAGTCGCACGCGCGCACGCACACACACACACACACACACACACACACACACACACACACACACACACACACACACACACACACACACACACACACACACACACACACACACACACACACACACACACACACACACACACACACACACACACACACACACACACACACACACACACACAAATCAGTGTGTAGGCACCAGAATATATTGTTTTAGTGAGCAGAGAAAACACCAAGGAATAATAAAGGATTTCCTGTGCACACGTCTGTGTGCAATATTTCAGCTACCCATAATCCCACATGTTCATGTTCACGGCTGCTTATACTTCGAAAACGCCTCAGGA
Source organism: Gymnoscopelus microlampas (assembly GCF_963454915.1). Classification (NCBI taxonomy): domain Eukaryota; kingdom Metazoa; phylum Chordata; class Actinopteri; order Myctophiformes; family Myctophidae; genus Gymnoscopelus; species Gymnoscopelus microlampas. Next base: position 19,108,262 of record NC_139949.1, on the reverse strand, counting down.
TCAAACACGCTCACGATGCTTTCCAAATAACCCACGGCATTTCCACATCTCTCGTTCTCTCGCTCACTCTCTCTCTCTTTCTCTGTCTCTCTCAAACTCACCCAGGCTGCTACTTGTCCTTGCTTCCTTCTCTTATTATTCACAGATCCTTGTGTTGTGTTGTCTTGCCTTCCTGGCATGCTCATGGTGTTCTGCACCATGCAGAATTTACAACATTTGTGTTATAAAACCATAATAAATAATAAAACCAAGTTCAGTAACCTAAACCCCAATACAAAGGTCAGCGGTCGAAGACTGTGTGAGATGTACTTCTCAACTTCAACTTTCAACTTTATTTGTTCATGGAGCGCAACTGGTTTTACAGCAAGACATAGCTGCAAGACATAAATACTGTATATATAACAAATAAAATACATAGGATAGGTCTTCGGTCAAAAGACTGACCTTCTCAATCACAAAAAAAACTGCATCCAAGTATAAATTGCTCTGTTTCAAGGCAACAGTATATATTCAGTACCAATATGAATAAAAACAGAGAACAATTCAACATCCTTATGTAAATAGGTAATGTCATCATAAACAACAAGGGGAGAACTGCCTGCAGTAGGCACCTTGCCGATGGGTTCCCAGATTGGATGATCATAAACAGCACATCATCATCAAACATCACTGCCATCTACCCCCTGGCCTGAGTTCTGCAATCTGCATTATCAAGCTACCAAAAATATAGGAAACACCTCAGGCGTAGACACTAAGGGTTGCCCACCTGCCCCTGGCAAGTAAATAAAACTTTCGGGCAGGTGAAGTTTGCTTTCGGGTTGCCCGACCGGGCAAGTGCGCATTTGAGAGGGGACACAACCATCTATAAACACAACACGAGATATCTGTCTAAACACCTGAACGTGGCCAGAGCACTCCGTCTTCTGGTCTGTGGAATGTAAAATAAGAGCACCGTTGACCTAATGTGCTGTTTTCACTGTTGCTACACTTAAAAATATAAAATAACAAGTGTGAACCCATAGTCATATTCATAGCTATGTAGGTATTTGGCATACACATTTAGGTATGACATTTGTTATCGCACAGCCCCAGAAAGTAAACAAAAATATTCAAATTTTACCTATCATTTTATAATGGACAATTTACTTTTCGGTCAAGTGGGCATGACCTTTGGGCAAGTAGAACATGACCTGTACTTGCCCGTCGGGCAAGTGCCTCTGAGTCCTTAGTGTCAACCCCTGCACCTCAGTAATTGAGGGACATGAATATCGAAAGCCCCCAAACAGATATACAGTATACTTAAAATCAGGAATCATGCCACTTCACTTTTATCTAACTAATCTGAGTGAGAGTATCCGTTTGGATCGAAGTCAAAACAAAGTAGCTCATATTGATCTTCAGGCTGGCACAGGTCTCTGAGCACCGCTGAGAACATTCAGCGGCTCAGACTAGACACTCTCACTGTCTGAGAAGGATTACAGCAAATGGTGCATTGCAATATTTATATATTAACCACGTCATAATAGGCGAACATTCTGCGAAAACAGCGCAAGATGTGGGTCTGCTGTTGTGTTAAAGTATCAAGGATTCATTGATCCAGCAGAGATACAGTGTCCTAGCCAGTTTCTAAATAATAGCGGCATTTGCCAGTATTTAATGATGCCGAAGACGAATTCAGGTAATGACTTTGATCTAACTGGAAAGGAAATAATCTGGCTTAAGATTTTGACACAATCACATGCCAAGAAGCTGAAAAATCTTGCCATAAATATGCACAAAGACCAAAGCTCCACACAACATATTACAGTCATTAGCCATGGAGCCGTGAAATTGTCATTTAAGTGCCCTGTTGCAGAAGCTAGACTCCTAATGTGGACACTTTGCGAAGAACTTAGTCACTGAGGTCAATGATGACAAATCCATGAAAACGAATCCCAACTAAAGTGCTAGAGGCCCCTGAGAGTGCACAAGAAATTGTAACATCTTATAGATTAATGGCAGGCCCTTAAGTGACCTACATACTCGACGTAAGAACCTTGGGCTGAAATAAGGACTGGAGGGGGAGACAGATTCGTCACGTTTTGTCCGTCAAACTTTCCTCGAATTTTCTGTCTGTCCGGCTGCGGACTGAACTCAACCCGACGTGCTTCCACCGTACGTTAGCCAGCTAGCCTACATAGTGTCTCCCACATAGAAGTGTTGCCAGATCTTGTGAGAGAAATAAGCAACCAGGTCTATGAAAAAAAAGCCCAAAATAAGCGACTAGGCCACATGAACACTTGAGCTTGTAGATCTGCTATTTTCAAAAAATCTTGAAATAAACTGTGGAATATTTGGAAGATTTTTGAAACATTCTAAGAACACGAATCTGGCACAAAACATTTTCAGATGTGGGTTTCGGGACAAATACATATTAATTTGGGGGTCCATGACATATTTGAGAACCACTGGTTTAAATAATAATTAGCCCAAATGAGCAACTACACTTTATAAATGAGCCCAAAAAAAACGCTACGACCAATAGTTACCAGCAACTTTACAGAAAAACAAGCCGCTTATAATCAGCGGACATGGCAACACTGTCCTGTGCTATATGCTCTCGCAACTGCCATCTAATGGATGAATAGGTATATAGACCTATACGTTCTCTTATAAACATATAGACTATGCTAGGTGTAATAACGAGGGTGCGGCCGTCCTCACCCCTGACGCACGTGAAAACCCATCTACGTGAACCTTGAACGTCCCTGTTTAAAGCTCCATCAATCCCCATCATTCCAAAGTGCTTCAATGGCTGAGGGATAGGGTTTGGGTTAGGATTTGGGTTATAACAATTGGATGCTAGGACTATTATCTTTCCCTTTCCATCACTCCCTCTCTTTCCTTTCACCCTGTCAGTTGAAGTAGGTCAATAGCAAGCCCAGTGGGAAGGTAAACACAAACACCAGCCCTTTGTACATTCTATGGCACCAGGCAGCTTCTCCTCCCTCCAGTCTTGATTGTGGGTATAAATATATTGCACTCATTGTCTGCACCGTTTCTCTCTGCCTTTGCATGTTGGCCTTTGTTCCATGTGGATCCTGTAGTATTTTAATAGTAATTAAAAAAAAGACTTGTCTGGGGGAATATCATTGTTGATCTGACATCGTCAGACGAAGAGTGAAAAGGACTTTTGAGCGTTGAACAACAGCATGCAAAAACAAAGCGCAGATGCAGTACACCCAATTAAAACCATTTTTAAAAGTAAACTTTTTTTTATTTTTTAAGCCTTAAAAAATCCTTCCAAAAGCCTTCAAACGCCAACACTCGCCAAACAACTGACAGATGTCAGTGCAAATTGGCATATGATATGCCCATATATGCACTGGTCAGGGCAGTGCAAATCGGCGCAAAGCATCGTTGTTTTTAGGAAAGGGCTGAGAGAGAGGGGGGGGTGAGAGAGGGAAAGAGGAAAGGAGAGAGAGGGAGAGCGGGATAGGGGGTGGGAGGGACTGGGAGAGAAAGATGGGGAAGGAGGGAGGGAGGAAGGGAGAGGAAGGGACCATGCAAGAACCTGGCCAATGCTGGGTACTGTAACCTGAAAACACGCTGATGACGCATCGCATTGCAGCGCTTTGTCAACTTTGTTGACCCCGGCAACGCCCGCTGTGCAAGGTGCTTGACTGTATTAAAGTATTACTATATGAAATTATAGTAAGACAAAGGTCTGTGAGTGTCCAGCATGTTGTAGATTTTCTATGAAGTACTAGACCCGCCCTCTATCAATTTTGATACTTGACCATATATGTCATAAAATGACCAATGATAAAATGCTTCATAATGTGATTATTAATATAATTAAACATATTATATGTATTATAAGTATGTTTGTACTATATAAACATATACTACTATATGTATTATAGACATGGGCTTCATAGAAAGTGTTACCAAATGTAACACTATATGCCTGACAATAAAAAAACTAATCTGATTTGAGAGAGTGCACTGCAGTAGATTTGTGCAGGTACTAGGTGGAGGACAGTTGCCGGAGAGACACAGGAATAGGGAGGGACAGCGCCACTCGCTCCTTCTGGGAATAGGGGGCGTCGTTTTTTGCCAGCTATACCGCTGTGCTGTTAAGTCTGTGACAGGGACGAGGTGACGACAAGAGGAGGCGGCAGACGGAGGTTCAGCAATAACAAGGTTCGTACACGAGAGCCAGCATGTCAGGGCGTGAGGTGAGAGAGCGTTGAGTGAACGAAAGACAGACAGACAGGCAGGCAGTCAAGAGGGCAGATAACTACTGTAACAGAGAGAGAGAGGGGGGGGGGGAGGGTTGCTAAGAGGTTAAGCACACACACTTATACCCACGGTTAAAGCCTGCACCCTCCCATATTATCCCTGCCCTTACCCCCTGCACGGCCACATGCCAAGAAATCCGATTTGCCAACTTTAGGAAGCTGTGTGTGACAGCCAATTACTGGGGAGAGGGCTCCCAGTGGAGTCACCTCCTCACCTTGCAGCCAAAACACCTGCCTGTCAGACAGTCATGGAAGGCAGAGAGATGGAACAACACAGAGAGAGAGACAGGGAGGAGACTAGGGAAGCCAGCTGGAGTGGTTCACAAATGTTCCTGCACACTCTTATTGTTTTTTTAATATATATTTATATATATACAAATATATACATATAAATCAGTGCTATTGAACACCCTTTACGTCTGTGTGTGTGTGTGTGTGTGTGTGTGTGTGTGTGTGTGTGTGTGTGTGTGTGTGTGTGTGTGTGTGTGTGTGTGTGTGTGTGTGTGTGTGTGTGTGTGTGTGTGTGTGTGTGTGTGTGCGTGTGTGTGTGTGTTTTACAAATATTGAACAAATGTGAAGTATTAATAGTGCTTCTGACCTGACAAAGCCTCCTCCATTGTATCCTCAAACCGTCGTTCAAACCACCTAACTCCAACTTTTTTTTTTTATTATCTCATTTCGTCATTCTAATCAATGATGGACAAAACAACGATCTCCACATTAATGGTCAAAAATCTCCTAACGCCACTTGAGCTGTATTTGGGTAAAGTTATGATAATATAAGGAAGGACACATTCAAGTATCTGACAATGTATAACGTCACCATACCAACTTTGAAGAGGCAGTATTGTGTTGTTCTAAAAAACGTAATAAACTTAATATTTTGGATATAAATTAGTTGGTTTCAGCACAACAGCAGAGATATACTATATAAGTACGCGGCCTTCACGTCTAGAGTTCGGGCTGCTACACGGCCCTCACACCTACGTCTGCACACACCACACAAACAATGTTTAAATGCCAATTATTTCACAGTACAGAGGAGTGTACTTCTCTAGTGTATTTCTCAGTTTGTTTTGAATTACTTTTGTTTTGAGAACTTGGTGCATTACCCATTACAATAGTACTTTGAGGCCAGTGACGTCATACATTCGGAAGCCGTGCTCATTTTCTCTGTACTTTTTCAAACTTGTCAAACTTATTTGTCTTCATAATTACAAATTTTTTTCCCCATTTTCCCTAATTGTACTTTTTGTCTATTGAAATAACCAGGTTCCCCCTCAGGTATTAACAAAGTCTTATCTTAATGGTTCAGTTCCCTCTGTCAGCTCACTCATTGTAAGTTGCACTGTATGGGAGTGCACATTCACTACAGAGTCAGTGTGCAGTGTGTTCAGAGTGTATTCTGTACTAGGCTGGCACAGCAGGTACCCACCTGCAGTTTGGTCTCATGTTCCACAGCAGGAGACTTGTCTCTCTTGGGAGGAAGGTAAAGTTCCCATTTGCCGTACTCCTTCTTGGTGTATGGGTGAGATTGGCTGTCCCATCCATCTAGTGAGATGGAGAGAGAGAGGAGAGTGAGAAACATATAGACACAAAAGACAGACAGATAGATACACTTAAACAGACACAGGAAGAGAGAGTGGGGGAGAGAAACAAGACTGGGTGAAACCTAGTATATGGTTGGACAGCAATGGAATAAGTTGTTTCCAACTTTATTGTGTTATTTGACATTCTGAATGTATTGTCACAGTGCACAACCTTGTTAAAGTATATTTTTCAATAACTGAGACAATGGCCATTAACTCTTTAGATCTTACTGTTTAATCACACTCACACAGAACAATAAAACTCCCTTCACTCCGACCCAGGGGTCATATCACCATGTTGCCTTGTGATGGACATTTTCAAAACTAAATTTTGACCATGGACATACAAAATTATAATAGTTACCAGCCTAGCCCTAAATGTAAACTAGTGGTCTCCTAACGTGCCATAGTGTCAATGTGCTACACATTTTAAAATGATCGTATTTCTGCATTAATTACAATCGGTGTAGAAAACCTGGAGACTGGCAAGTCAGCCACTGTATAATGGCTGTATACAGGCATCAATGCAGCATGTGCCATGGTGTTAATGTGCTACACATTTTAAAATGATCGCACCGACATGGATATGTCTCACCACGGATCCCTTGTCCACGTACGGACGGATACATTGATAACCCCTGCTGTAGACCACGCAGTAAGCAGGACGTCACAACAGCTTGACCCTGTCGAAAAGCTTGTCAAGTACAGCACACACTGTCACAGCAGTGTCAGATGTAGATGCTGCAATGATGAAGTAAATACAGGAGGTGTAATATCAACATAGTGTCGATAAGGTTTTTTTATTCTTATCTTGTATCTATATTTATTTGGATGACTTGTCCTTTTCGGAGTTAAAAAAACCACAAACAAAACACAAATTCCTTGTATTGATTTGACTGTCCTAAAGGGGTCTTCAGAAGCTCTCCTACTGTATTTTCAGACCAGCAGGAGTCATGCAAAGGGCTAAAACTAAGTAGAGTAGGCTACCCAGAGATGGGGTATTTATTAAGGCGCCCCATCTCTGGAGCCAAGTGTTCTCCAGTAAGCCTGCACAATAAGGCTGCCTTAACTTCAACCTTCTATACTCAGTAAACTAGTACTTAGTTGACCGGGGTCGCCTATGTCCGCTCTACACCAAATCTCTTCACCGAAAATAGGCAATCTAAAAGCTCACAACACATTGCAACGCGACACATTGCGAGCTTGTAGATCTGCTACTTCCGACAAATAGAATAAGGATTCTAGGGTTCAAGTGGTTAAACCCATATATACTTCACTGACTGGAGTCCCCCAGGGGTCTATACTAAGCCCCCTCCCTTCCCCCCCCCTCTACAATAAATGTAGCCGACCTACAAGCTCGCAATGCGGTGCGTTGCAACATGTTGTGAGCTTGCAGATTATCTACTTTGGCAGAATCAAGAATAGGGATGCTAAGGTTCACGTGGTTAACCGCAAGATTGCTACAGTCTCCGAGTTGAATAAACAGATTTTTATTTTATCTTCTGTGTCCCAGCCATGCCATCTCCCTGACAGCTTCCCTACCATCTCTCCTAGGAGAGAAAAGACAGTGTGAAAAGACAGCCCCTCAACGGCTGTGAAATTATGTGGGTGGTGGTGGCTGGTCCCAGAGTGCAGCATTCACATTCAAGTAGAACTTTATTTATCTCTCAGGAAATTGCGGTTGCCAAAACACAAAACACAGCCAGGGAAAAGTACAGTACGAGTACACAACAGTACAAAAGTAAGTAATTAAGTACAACAGAGAAAGAACAACAGAAACACAATTCAAAAGTTCCAATCTACAGAGAACAACGCTTTGTGTGCAGAAAGTTTCGACACAGTGGTTCTGTTAGTGGGGATTAGAAGTTTCCTAACCCAGCAAATGCAGCCTTTAGAGGACTGTAGAGGAAGAGAAGCACCAGAACAATTTAGTCAAACTGTGCACACACACACACACACACACACACACACACACACACACACACACACACACACACACACACACACACACCGTTCTAGCTTACACACCCTGACAAATGGAGCTGTAATAAACCAGTATATTTTACACATCTTTAATACTGCAGAATATAAAACACTTTCAAAAACACTACATCAATCAGACATGCCTGCGTGTGCATCCAAGCGTGCATGCGCACAAACGTGCATGTGCAAGTGTTGAGGTGTGTGTGTGTGCGTGTGCGTGTGCGTGTGCGTGTGCGTGTGCGTGTGTGTGTGTGTACAGTACAGTGTTTGTGAAGAAATTCATTTTCCAGCAATAGAGCCAGTCAAGCATGCTGTAGCTCTGAATCAGGTTAACTGGAATGACATAATGGTTGATACCTGTGTGGTGGGTTAAAGGACAACTTTGGTTTTTTACAACCAATGTTTATGTTTTAGATTGTAATTAAAGTAAATAAAAGATGAGTGTTAAAAAAATTAAATTTACTGCTTTCTATAGTTTTAGCAATTTTCACAATCTTTTTTACAGTGTTTTCACAGTGGGCGGGGGCATTCTGTCCGGTGGCTAAATATGTATTTTTTTAACACAATAACCCGGCGTTTTCTTTATTATTATTTACAGTAGCTCTTCTAGCCCCCAATAACTCACATCTGGCCATCTCAGACAGCCGGACCTTTTTTATTGTGTAAAAAAGGCATATTTAGCCACCGGACAGAATGCCCCCACCCACTGTAAAAAATATCGCAAAAAATGCTAAAACTATAGAAAGCAGTAAATGAAAAAAAAATTACACTCATCATTTATTTACTTTAATTACAAGCTAAAATATAAACCTTGGTTGTAAAAAACCAAAGTTGTCCTTTAAGTGCTGTGTGGTGGGCTATGGGCTGGGTGCTAAGCTATGGGCTTTATGGTAGGTTAAGGGCTGGGTGGTGGGCTATAGGCTGCATGGTGGGCTATGGGCTGGGTGCTAAGCTATGGGCTATATGGTAGGTTAAGGGCTGGGTGGTGGGCTATGGTCTGGGTGGTGGGCTATGGGCTGGGTGCTAAGCTATGGGCTATATGGTAGGTTAAGGGCTGGGTGGTGGGCTGTGGTCTGGGTGGTGGGCTATTGGCTGTGTGCTAGGCTATGGGCTGGGTGGTGGGCTATGGGCTGGGTGGTGGTCTATTGGCTGTGTGCTAGGCTATGGGCTGGGTGGTGGGCTAATGGCTGTGTGCTAGGCTATGGGCTGGGTAGTGGTCTATTGGCTGTGTGCTATGCTATGGGCTGGGTAGTGGTCTATTGGCTGTGTGCTATGCTATGGGCTGGGTAGTGGTCTATTGGCTGTGTGCTATGCTATGGGCTGGGTAGTGGTCTATTGGCTGGGTGCTAGGCTAGGCTGGGTGGTGGGATAAGGCAGTGGTTTTCAAACATGTTGTGCCCAAGGCACCAATGACCAAAAAAGACCAAAGGGCAAGTCAAAATTTAAAAGCACACCTGCATTCATATATGTGCAAAATAGCCTCTATAACGTGTTATCTTTATTTATCAATGCCAAATAAAAAGTATACAAATAATACTAATTGTTTTGGGAAATAACACAATGTAATGATATGGTAACTTTTTGTATAGTTGCTTATATTGCAATAATAATACTGTACATCTCAAGGCACCTGGACTTTGGCACATGGTTTGGGAACCCTGAACTAAGGGCTGGCGGTGCAACACTGCTAATGTTGTTTTGGAAACAGTGACAGCTCATTGTAAATATAATTGCAGTACTGCTGCTTTATGTATTCAATATAGTGTGCAAGGGGGCTCAGGGGTTGAGCCAGTGTACAGTATACACAGTAACACCCTCCGTTAATTTCACCCCAAGAGTGTACTAATGGAACCAAATGGTCCACCGGATTGTTAATTTAACCCTGTTGGGTGTTAAATTAACAAAAGGAAGTTGCGAGATTTGTATGCGTATGAGTGTATAATATATACAGCATGTGTGCGTGTGCGTGTGCGCGCGCGTGCGTGCGTGCGTACGTGCGTGTGTGTGTGTGTGTGCGTGTGCATGGTGTGTCCCATGCCGCTGGGGGGCTGACTGTCTGATCAATAGAGAGTGAATTCATCTGGAGACATGGAGGAGCAGTTTTGCCATCGAGCCGAAGTCAAACTTGGACAGAACGAGATTGCCTGACCCCTTCTCTCGCTGGACGTGCAGGGGCCACATCGGTTTGTCATCCATAATCTGCCTCCTCCTCATCCTGTACTCACTTTCCCTCTGACCACCTCTTCTCCTCAGTTTCCTCCTCCTCCTATCTCCCCACTCAGGTCCGCCGCAGCTAGCTATAGCTCTGCGGTTACAGTTCAGCGCAGAGGACGGCATAAATGAATAGCGAAATGAGGGACTCGGGAGAGAGAGAGAGAGAACGCCGAGCGCTTCGGCCGGGCCATTATAGACCTTCCTCGCCTATAGCGACGCCTTTTGACAGCAGGATAAGGAGTGAAGAGAAGGGTGGGGGGGGGGGGGGGGGTGGTGGTGGTGTGGGGGGGCCCCCGCCACGTCCCTCCTTGCCGGCGCGTACAAATTGAAGGGGAAATAATATGCGGCGTGTCAAAATGCAATCTCACCCCGTTTACACCAACGCTTTAAGCCTTCCGTTGACACCACTGTCTTGCCCAGAGAAGCAGAGAATTAAAAAGAAGGAGAAAAAGGGGGTAACGGAGGTGGAGCTGGGGGGGGTGTGGGAGTTTGGGGGGAGGGGGGGGGGGGGGGTGGTGGGTGGAGAAGAAAAAAGGACACCATATGAAAGAAGTCAGCGGACGGAGAGAGAGGGAAATTAATATGAGAAGCGAAAAAGAGCGAGAGCAGCTGGTAATAGGGGTATAAAGAGAGTAATCTCTGGCTGGGGCAATAACATTTAGCTGTGGAATGATGTGTGGATGGCACAGTAGGATACGCACACGCACGCACGCGCGCACACGCGCACACGCACACACACACTCCGAACAGATTCACATATGAAATACGCAAATATTTGCACTAATGCATAATACACACATGTACAGTATACACACACAGATTCATACAGTATATGAAATAAAACCACACATACACACACGCACACATACTTTGTGAATGTTTATTACGCACACACACCCCCACACACACCCCCCCCACACACATACACACACACACACACACACACACACACACACACACACACACACACACACACACACACACACGCACACACACACACACACACACACACACACACACACACACACGCTATGCAAACAGTACAGGCTAGATGTGGATTTAAGTAGACCGGTGCCAGTTGGGTACCAGTCAAGTAGGGAACAGAGCAAATAGGGAATGTCAGAGTACCCACTGTAACCGTCTGCCTGTCTGTGTCCCTTTTGTAGCCATACGGACAAGACGATGTGCAGTTGTTAACATCTGTGGAGAATACATGGTAAATGGTGCTTTATATAGCGCCTTCATCCAACACACACATTCATACAACGATGGCGAAGGAAACCATGCAAGGCACCAACATGCTCATCGAAGCAATTAGGGGTTCAGTGTCTTGCTCAAGGACACCTCGACACCAACTCTGGGTTCACAGCATTTGGAATTTGCCAAATCAAGCTTAGGCTGGGGTTGCCATGCCAATCAATTGGCTCATTTGGGCCACGCCTTTAGCCTTTTGTACAATGGCGGTATCAGTCGGTTGTTCAGACCGACTCAACGCCGGGCACGACACTCTGACTCTTGGGTCGTCTGCGACACGTGTGCCAAATTTGAAGTCGAACGGTCGGTCGAACGGTTCTCGAGATACGTGAACTAAAGACGTACACAGATTCCGTGCATTTATTGTAAGATTGGTCACCTCTTGCTCTGTAAATGAATAGTCCCATTGTACACGCTACCACTTATATTACAGAGGCAGAAACGTGACACACAGCTTGGCTGATCCGTGAAGCTGATGTGTTGGGTTCATCAGTGAGGGAAGCCGATGCCCATGGACACAGACAGACAGGCCCGCAGGTAGACAGACTACAGACATTCCTGGATTTTCGGTTCTGGACAACCGTCCGTCCGACCAAATTCACACTTGGCTCAAACCATCGCCAGGTCATCGATGACAAGTTATAAGTCGAATCGTTCGGACGGTGCCCGAGTTATGCCCGGGACACACACACACACACACACACACACACACACACACACACACACACACACACACACACACACACACACACACACACACACACACACACACACACACACACACACACACACACACACGCACACACACACACACACACACACACACACAGGTTTCTGGAATGTATAGATAGATAGATGTGAATTATTTTATGTGTGGGAACTCAGAGAGGAGGTGGGAAAACAGTTAAAGATTCCCATGATAGCCCACTGATGACGATCAATGTTTGCCTGGAGCAAAGTCACCTGGATATCAGAGAGAGATCCTGCCTTTAGCTGCACCACACTTCACCTTTCCTGTTGTCTGCTCATTCACCTCTTTCACAGCATAACCCTCAGTTAATTTAACCTCGAGAGAGTACAAATATAACCATGTGCACAAATGTAATCCAATTGGCTACATTTGTACAAATGGATACCGGTACATTAACACAAAGGATTTTACAGTAAGTGGAATTTGACATCTCCAGGTTGACAGTACGATAGTGTATAGATATTTGTGTGGAGTGGCGCGCGCGTGCGAGTGTGTGTGTGTGTGTGTGTGTGTGTGTGTGTGTGTGTGTGTGTGTGTGTGTGTGTGTGTGTGTGTGTGTGTGTGTGTGTGTGTGTGTGTGTGTGTGTGTGTGTGTGTGTGTGTGTGTGTGTGTGCGCGTGTGAGTCTGCGTGTGAGTCTGCGTGTAGGTGGGGTCTCACTCAAGGACATAATGTTTGTGGTCCAGGCAGGTGTTGTCCTTGTATTTGTGTGATACTGTGTCATTATAAAGTCTCTCTGTGCACCACCACCCCCCCCCACCCCCTTCAGTGGTCACATTTTTGTTTCTGCATGAATTTGCATATGACTACTGTACGTGAGCAGTTTGTTCAACAAACATGTACAAATATCACACGCACGCACGCACGCACGCACGCACGCACGCACGCACGCACACACACACACACACACACACACACACACACACACACACACACACACACACACACACACACACACACACACACACACACACACACACACACACACACACACACACACACACACACACACACACACACACACACACGGCTCCGTTGGGACACTGGCAGTGTTAACGTGGCCTGAGGCAGCAGGATTGCTGCTTAATAACCCCGCCTGGGGCCTCAACCTGACAAAAACACACTAAGGCATGTGCACAGAGTGCACATGTAGTTACACACATCCATTACAACACATACAGGTACAGCATATTAGGCACAGACATAGACACACGCTCAAAACGGAGCTCTAAACGCACAGGGTTACAAACTGTCTCTGTGGTTACAGCAAAATCCTCAGTGCTAATTTAACTTGGTGCACGCACACGCATACACACACACTTCTCTCTATCTCTCTCTCTTTTCTGTACACTCTCAAGTGTTACATTAACGCTCAGGAGTTCCAGCTAGAAACCAAACATTGACCTCAGAGCATTGCATTTTACATCCTATGAACATGGTCAATATAATCATATCTTATGTTAGGTCTATTGAAAAGTAAGAGAAAAGAGAGAGAACACCATTTAACCCATTTAGACAGAGAAAGAATTTGTGTAATTTTTATATTTCTTTGGCTATTCAGAAATAAAAATGTAGATCTGCTATTTTTTTTTGGTGCAAATCTTTGAATATATATATTTTTAAAGCAAACATTTGTAACTCAAATCTTTGCCTCTGGGGATTCTACAAATGTCTTCTAAATACTAACAGATTTTTTGTTAATGTATTTGGCCGTGGACCCCCATCTCAAAATAGTTTTGTTCCAGGGACCCCAGAAGTTATAACAGAGTGTTAAAAATATATATATGTTCAAAGATTTGCCACAAAAAAAAATATCACTATTTAAAAAAAATAGCAGATCTACAAGTTCATAGCTTGTACATCTGCTATTTTTGAATAGCCAAATACATCTTAAAATGACACACGCGTTCCCGGTCTTAAAGGGTTAAAGGCCTCGTCATTTTTGTCAACTGCAAGCTAATTCACCCTGGATATAGCCAGTCTGCTCACAATTATTTGTCCCGTTTCGGCACATTGTGAGCCTATAGATCTGGTATTTCCGCCTAACGTTTGCCCCAGAATAGGGACCCTACGGTTCATGTGGTATAAGAGCCTTGGTCAAAGGCACCTTACTGACAGTGGCTATACTGAGGGAGAGGATACCATGTCTCCCATGATCCTAGCAGTCAGTTGGGGAACTTGTGGGGCTGTTGGGGCCTTTTACTCCCTATAGCCTGCTTCGCTTTTCGCAAACAACTGTGACAGGTTGGTTGGGGCTGCCTGTTCGCCAGGGAGCGGAACTGGGGAGGATAGTGTGTTCTTCTGCATGCGTTATGCACTCCCGGTGAAGCTCCTGGCTGTCAGGTATAAGGAAGTGGGCTGGTGACTCCATGTGTATCGGAGGAGACATGTGGTTGTCTATACGCCCTCCCCAAGACCAAACGGTAGGCCTTGGCAGTGACAGGGACTATACACATGGGGGGAATTGGCAATGACTGCATTGGGGGGGAAATGAAAACAACGACTAAAAACAGCTGGTCGATGTTTAGGGGGTTGTTACAGTATGTAAGCGATGATTATGTTATTGCCTTTAATTGCACATCACCATCCACTTAAAATACAGTGAGGAACTATTTAGCAGACACTAGCTTCACTCTTTCTCTCCGTTTGTCTTTCTCTCTCCCCTTTCACCCACACCTCCACATACACACAGGTACATACAGGGGCATACACACACAAATACAGTACACACACATAATAAAAGCTTTCAACGAGCTGTAATAATTTCTTCGGCCAATGCATTAAACGACTGGTCTGTTCCCATGGAAACATTAATTTGCAGATAATCTCCAGGAATATATACGTGTTAATTTGAGAATTGTGTGGTTGAATTCTTGCACCCCTATTGTGTGTTCGTCTGTGTGTGTGTGTGTGTGTGTGTGTGTGTGTGTGTGTGTGTGTGTGTGTGTGTGTGTGTGTGTGTGTGTGTGTGTGTGTGTGTGTGTGTGTGTGTGTGGTGTGGTGTGTGGTGTGCGTGTGCGTGTGCGTGTGTGTGTGTGTGTGCATATGCTGGTGTTGGCAAGCATGGTATATGTTTGCATTTGCCCGAAAGTGTCTACACTATTTGAGAATTGTGTGGTTGAATTCTTGCACCCCTATTGTGTGTTCGTCTGTGTGTGTTTGTGTGTTGTGTGTTGTGTGTTGTGTGTTGTGTGTGTGTGTGTGTGTGTGTGTGTGTGTGTGTGTGTGTGTGTGTGTGTGTGTGTGTGTGTGTGTGTGTGTGTGTGCGTGCGTGCGTGCGTGCGTGCATGCGTGCATGTGTACTGTATGCGTGGGCGCTTACTGAAATCCCCAGTCAGGTACAAGGCCTGTGCTCCTGGGATCCATTCTCTAAACATCAGGCCGTTGTTGGGCTGCCTCTGGACACCATAATAATGGAAGCCCTTGGTAAAGTCATCCATACTGCCTTCAGACTGCACCAACCTTGCCAGCTGAACATGGAACAGCTTATACCTAGGAGGGAGGGAGGGAGGGGGAGAGAGAGAGAGAGAGAGGTTGTCAGGCAGATAGAGATGGAGGCATACAGAAATAGGAAATAATTACACCATCATCCCATGATATTCAGAATGTCAGAATCCATTATGACTTTAATGGTAGCAGCATCTAGGCTGCTATCATAAGAGGAACGAACAGTGCTAAGTGGGTCCACTCGGCCAGCTGGGCCTATATAGACGGAATTCATTTCCGTGACCCCCAGAAGGCATCAGGATGGTTCTGGGGACGGATCATCTGCCAAAGCTTTATTCTAAGTAAAGGGAAAAATACCAACTATTATTACAAGGAAATAAGACAATTCCAGCACAAATTGTAAACACATGTGACCTGCTCCACCCACATCAGGCTAATGCCACTGAGTACACATGGAAGTCACTGAACGCTGTCAGAGAAAGGGGGCTCTTAGCTGTATAATTGTACCAGTGGTATCTTTGTAATCTAAATTTATAAGGTAATTCAAAATCATCTGTCAGCCAATCATCAGCCATCAGCCATACAGGTAATTATTTTTTGGTTCTGATGGTTGAGGTGGTGCTGGACATAATACAGAGCTCTCCAAAATGATGGACACATTTTAATGAACAATATGAAGAATTCCATATTGAGATACGAAAAAAAAAGAAAGAAACCAATTTTAATTAGCTCAACTGGGCTCTATTCTCCACCTCCCCTTTAATCTTCACTTAGCATAGCAGGGGATCCCAAACTTTTCCATGGCAAGGACCTCCAAATAGCCATAGCCACCGGCTGCAGCCCCCCTTGATTGTGAAATGGCTTAACCACCAACAAAAGAAAAAAAAGCCAATCCACATCATCTGCTATTTTTTTTTTCTTATCATTTTTATCCCACGATTTTTTAACCCATATTTTTTCACCCAGTGCCAATTGCCTATGTAATCCTGGGCGCTACTCTCCCTCTGCCAGCATCATCCTCTGCTATTTTAAGCCATTTTTGTGTGTGTGTGTGTGTGTGTGTGTGTGTGTGTGTGTGTGTGTGTGTGTGTGTGTGTGTGTGTGTGTGTGTGTGTGTGTGTGTGTGTGTGTGTGTGTGTGTGTGTGTGTGTGTGTGTGTGTGTGTGTGTGTGTGTGTGTGTGTTTATTACAGTGCATACAGGCCTGCATGACATGAAATAAACACATGGTTGAATTGTGCAGTGTAACAACTTGAAACACTGTTTGGGTGCTGCCTGGCAGAAGAAAATGGCCATTACAGTTCCAGACAGACAGACAGACAGACAGACAGACAGACAGACAGACAGACAGACAGATGCCCTGTGGGGCAGTCAGACTCCGCTCACTGCTCCCGAGGAGAGCTGGGGAGAGAACTGCACTTCTGCCCGTCTTTAATAAATTATGAAAACGTTAGACAAACTTATTCTAACCCTCCAAAATCCAGAGTCACATAAAACGGCAGGGTAGTTGGAGGCAAAGGCGTATTTCTGTATGAGTGAGTGAGTGAGTGAGTGAGTGAGTGAATACAAATATACAAATAATATAATACAAATAATACAAACGCCCTTTAAGGCGTTTGTATTATTAGAGATTGTAGAGTATTTTGTTAAGGTTGCACAAATGCATTGGTCAAATGCCAAAATCAGTGGTAAAATTTAAGTAGATACTGTACTTGCACTCAAAAACATGAAACATTGTTTTCCACTGAGCGATGCAAAGAGGAGGTTTCAAACAATAAAGTACAGGACGAGCAATGTTCCATATAGGAAAACATCTCTAAACTTATTTTAACCCTCCAAAATCCAGAGTCACATAAAACGGCAGGGTAGTTGGAGGCAATGGTGTATTTTCTGTCATATGGTCAGAGTGACTGACCATATGAATGCAGCCTGAAAATATTACCGATTAGTGATAACATTTTACATATTATATGAGAGTTTGAACCACTTAAATATACCTGGTTGACCGGGGTCCCCAAGTGCTCTATACTTGTTTACCTTCTTTTTTCCTTCTACACCAAATCTCATCACCGAAAATATCAACAACCTCACAGGCTGTGAAAGTTGCAAGCTCACAACCTTCACAACTTGAGTGAGTTGAGTTTGGTGATAGGCTATTTCCGTTGAAGAGATTTGGTGTAGAGGGAGAAAGGAGGGAACAAAATACAGACCCCTGGGGGACCCGGGTCAACTGAAGTAGGGTTTAGGTGGTTAACTCTAACAGTACGCTTTAACAGCGGGCGACTCTCGGGCGATGCCGGGCGACATCGTCCAAAAGATAAAGAAAATCCATCTTTCATCGCCCCCCCGCCCACTTCGCCCGATCGCCGGCTCTCATAGACTTTCTTTATCTTTTGGACGATGTCGCCCGCGATCGCCCGAGAGTCGCCCGCTGTTAAAACACACCGTAAGACAGATATCAAACATAAAAGGTTCACACAGATTATGTGGTGAAGTCCAAAGCTAGGCCAGGAGTGTGAGGTCTGAGAAGCCAGAAGAGAGACAGAGAGAGACAAAGAGACAGGGAGATGGACCCTGGCAATTGTATGCCCTCACTTCTAGTAGGCCATGTACACGTTCATTATCCATCTGTCATCCAACAGCATTAATTATATCATCCTATTTATAGATCCGTACAGACCGCACCGCAAGGACGCACATGGGATTCTATGTGGATACATTACGTACTTGTAAAAACAATGTCACTCATCACTGTCGCCATCACCGATGTAGTGACTGTATATAATACATATCCATGGTAACAGCGAGCCCTTCGCATTCCATCGCTGTCTCACTTCGCAACTTTTCATAAGACATGTCCAGTCGTCGGCAAGGTTCAGAAATTCACTAAATCACTCCCACGGCAAAGTGTTATTCCTTCCTTCTTTTTTTATTTTGTTTTAAATTCTCCATTAAGTTTCTCTGTCGCTATAGCTGTGTTACTGTGTTTTGTTTGGTGGAAGGACCCCTTGCAAGCAAATGCACGTGTAGTAGGCGGCTAATTTGTGCCTGATGGAAAATGACGTATTATTAAAATACTACAAACCCATGCACGCCGAGATTTTGTGCTTTTTAAAAGCTATAATAGGCCTATAGATAGATGTCATTAATTTATTTGCCGCATTATTTCACCCGCGGTTTATCCAATATTAATTAATAATTATATTTGATTTGCGTTATACTTACAGCAAAGTGCCGTAAGGCATCCAGTGTGGCAGAAACTACATGAAGAAGGATAGAAGGATAGAGTGGTACGCTATAGAGGCAAACTATGGCCCAAACAACAAATACAAATGTACTGAACAATGAGAAGTACACAATGCAAAGGCTAGGTGGTTTGCTAGAACATACTGTAGCTGCAACAAAGCAGAGAAAACGATATAATATACCATAATAATATTAATATACCAAACCCCTCCCCGACCCTTTAAGGCGTTTGTATTATTAGAGATTGCAAAGTGTTTTGTTCAAATGCCAATATAAGTGTTAAAATTTAAGTAGATACTGTACTTGCACTTAAAAACATGAAACATTGTTTTCCACTGAACTCTACAACGAGGTTTCAAACAATAAACAATAAATAATACAGGACGAGCATTGTTCCATATAGGAAAACATCTCTAAGCCTAAATATTTCATAACATTGACATGTTTCCTCAACATGAACATATATATTCTTGTCCTTTTTGTGAGTTTTAAATACATTCTATCAGAACATTTTTATCCCCTTTCTTTTCTCATGTGATAGAAGATCAAACACGCACAAAGGCGCGGGTGAAATTGTGAATTGATTAAAAATGAGACACAGCACAGAGAGAGAGAGAGAGAGCGAAAGTAGTAGTACTGTAAATGTACAGTACTTAATACTCTCTCTTACTGTCTAATGCCTGCCAAGATGACATTAAAGATGGTGTTCACCCACTAAAAAAACCACACACTATTCAGTCAAGCACAATTGCACAAGCACAGACGATCACGCTGTCGCAAGGACACATACTGTATGCATGTGCATATGGTATATGCACACCCTCACAGAGTCTACAGTGTTCTGAACATGATCCGGGGGGGGGGGGTTTATGAGAGGGTAGAAAGATGTGGAAGATGAGGCACACTTGAAGAGTACAAAAGAGTTGCGCAGACAATCCCATGATACAGTGAGAGAGCCCAAGGCTGCACTTGCTTTCATTTCAAATACAAAGGGAGAAGACGGCAGAAAAAAGTTGAGCAAACTTTGGTGGAAGCTTAAGGCAAAAGAAAAGAAAGTGGTTAGAAAAAAAACACACACCACGTAATTTACGAGCTACTTTTCACGGGAGGATAGACAGATTTTTTTTGTTTTATCTCGACACCATAGCCAGAGCAAATCAAATGCAAATGTAATTTTGAGTTCTTCGAAAAGCGAGCACAGGTTTGCTGCGTGGCTGTCAGCTGTGATACCTTATTAATACTTGGTTGTGCGCAGTGTCACACACCAAAAATAGCAGCTCTACAAGCTCACGCTGATTGATTGAATACTTTATTAGTCAGAAATGTCAACAGCACGAGGTACAGTCAGACATTAAGGCTAAAAGGATAACACAAAAAATCCCCTTGTTTCCATTGTAGTCTTATATATTCAATTCATCAACATAGCATAAAAATAACAACAATACATATCATCAACAAATATAAAACACTATATGTACAAAGGAGAAAAGGGAAAACATGTCACCTCCTTTCTGTGGGAAAATGTAGTTTACCTCCCCTTGTGGTCTCCTGAAACATGGATTTTCAGGCCTGTTTTGAAAGAAGCCAGTGATCCAAATGTTTTAAGGGATGGTGTCGGGGCATCCACTTTTAGTAGTAGAATGAGAATTTTCCCATGTTTGTTCTATAGATGGGTGGTACCAGATCGTTGTCGCTCCCTCTAGTATTGTGGCTATGGGTGTCACTTGCTTTGGAGAAGTTAGTCAGGTATGAGGTTATTGAGGGCGTTGAGGGCAGAGCCCCTTTGACTATCTTAAAAAGCTATCCCATTTTAATTGCTTAACCCTGTCTTCTACCCTGAGCCATCCCAGACTAGCAACATGTGTTGGAATTGGGTGGGTCATTGGCTTTAGGCCTAAGTAGTCGAATCAGTTTGTTTTGAAAACTTGGATAACAAAGAGGTGCAAGCATAGTCAAAGTGGGATTGAATGAGGGCTTCGGCAAGAGTCTTGAGAGCACTTTTGTTGACAAAAGAGGAAATTCTGCCAAAAAAATCTTGTTCACTACGATACGTTTTGAGCTTGAAGATCGTCTATTTTCTGTGCATGACACCGCCGTGTGAAACAAATTACCCCTAACCATCAACATCTGAGCCATGTCTTCAGTTCCATAGCACTACCATCAGAAATGGATAAAAATCCTCCTCCATGACATCAAGAAAGAAGATGCATAAACTCTCTGTAGAAATCTGAATCACTCTATTCCACAAACGTAGCTGCAATGTGATCCAACGACCACAGACCCCCAGGCAGTCACTCACATTCAGTCCAGAGGGAAATTCAAGGGTTATACAACAGAACACAGTACATTATGCTACATCTCACTCCACATGGAAGAGAATTGGTGGTGTGTGTGTGTGTGTGTGTGTGTGTGTGTGTGTGTGTGTGTGTGTGTGTGTGTGTGTGTGTGTGTGTGTGTGTGTGTGTGTGTGTGTGTGTGTGTGTGTGTGTGTGTGTGTGTGTGTGTGTGTGTGTGTGTGTGCGCGTGTGCGTGTGCGTGTGTGTGTGTGTGCATGTCTCTCATGTCTGTGACATAAGAGCAATGCCCCCGCGTCTCTCCAGGTCTTTCACTTTGTCCTCTCCCTCTGTCTTGACTCTCTGGAATTAAATCAATTTTTCCTCCATCTCTCCCCTCAGTCTTTGTCCGTCAGTACAATGTCATTCTTTCTTTCTTTCTCCCTCTCTCTCCTGTCTCTCTCAGAGCATAAAGTCCCTTTTTTCTCCACAATCTATCCCCTCTCTCTTTCTGTCAGTACAAAGTCACTCCCTCTCTGTCACCACTCTAAAAATATAAAGTCACTTTGTATTTTTTTTTCTCTATGGATATAAAGTCCAGGCTCATAGTGACTCAGTGTTTGTCGACAGCATGCAGTGTTGCCAGATTCTGCGAGAGAAATAAGCAACCAGGTTTTGAAAACAAGCCCAAAATTAGTGACTAACACATGAGCACTTTAAACCTATATGAATCGGCTATTTGAAAATAGACGATCTACAAGCTCACAACGCGTTGTGACACAGGTGGCTGATCTGTGTTGAAGATCAGCCATTTTCAAAAGAATGTTGTGGAAAAAAGCAAAAAATAATTAAACATTTTTGATACATTTTAACAACACACATCTGGTAAAGGGGGTCCCTGGCACAAAATGTTTTCAGATTGGGGTACGCGTGGGATTACATATTAATTTGGGAGCTCCCAAATAAGCAACTACACTTTAAAAGCCCAAAAAAACGCAAACCCGCAACTTCCAATATTTACAAGCGACTGTGCAGAAAAACAAGCCCAAAGCAGACATGGCAACACTGGCAGTGAACCCCCCAGTGAGTAACACCACCTCTGTCCGCCTGGAATATTGCTATATCTCTCCATCAATGTCTTTCCATCGGTTTAGCTGACTTTTTGTTTTTGAGTCCTTGTGGCCTCTATATCCTTGACTTCTAGTGTGTGTGTGTGTGTGTGTGTGTGTGTGTGTGTGTGTGTGTGTGTGTGTGTGTGTGTGTGTGTGTGTGTGTGTGTGTGTGTGTGTGTGTGTGTGTGTGTGTGTCTCAATGGTCCTACGAGATATCAGTTGTTTCAGCTACGGTGCGACAACTGGGGTTAGGCTGTTGGCTTGCGCAGTGTAGGAGAGGACTGTGATGCTGTGAGGGGAATGCTAGGCAGCCAAAAGGAAGCTAACACACATCCAACTTATAAGGCAAAGTAGCTGGTTAAATATATACACCGTTGGTTGGGAACCTCTGATCTAGTGTATTCTGCTTCTATCCTTAACAGACGGTGCTGGATGAGGTGAGGACGTACTCAATGAGGGTCGTGTAGAACTGGAACATACTTTTCTGAGGCATCCAGTGAGGAGAGCAGGCAGTCCACTCCACTCCTGCGTTCTCCAACCTGACTTTTTTTATAGTATTGGTGTAATGCTACTGTAAAGCGGCCTGCTCCCGCTTATACTGTACTTGTCTCACTTTATGCATTATTTATGCATTGAGATAAGATGCAATTTTGAAGTCTTAATTATGATATGGCATAGGTTACAGTGTATTTGTATGCAATTAATTCAGCTTATTAAGTCACCATGTCTCCATGTGATAACTTTGTTTGAAGTTTTGAAGATACAGAAATAAGAAACATTTGAATGCATACACTGTAAACTGCGGACCATGCTGCAAAAACAAACGCATCACAACGCTCCTTATCAGCAGTGTAGACTAGACTTTTTAAATATTTGAAAATGTACGAAAGGTTTTCAACATGGAGACGATTTTGACGATTAAGCAAAAATAATTGCGATTATCTCAAATAACAGCGCTTACACGATTATGTAATAATTGTGACAGGCCTAGTGTAGACACATGATGTCTGATGAGCAACTGTCCGAAAAACCTGCCTGCATTGATCAAAGTCATTGATATGCTCGGAGGCAAACATTCTAACTCTCTAATAATCATTCGGATCCTTGATTCCCTTCCCTAACAAAGCCATATTTCCCCCATGGTTTATACTGCAGCTGATCAATCAGCACAGCTACACTGGCAAGGCAGGCTGAACTGGCGCCACATGTGACCACTCTAACCAAGCACAATCTTGACATGTTCAGAGTTCAGTAAGATTTGATTAACCCATTAAGACCGGGAAAGCTGTCTGTCATTTTAGATTCTAACCACTTCAACCATTATCTTATACTTATTCAAAAATAGCAGATATACAAGATCTACAAGCTCATAGCGCGGCACAGAGCTTGTAGAGCTGCTATTTTTTTGAAAAATCATGAAAAATTGTGCAAGTCTTTGAATATATATATTTTTAAAGCAAACATTTGTAACTAAAATCTTTGCTTCTGGGGATTCTACAAATGTCTTCTAAATCCTAACAGTTTTTTGAAAAAACTTAAGTTGCTAGAATCAGTGATTCTCAAACCTTTTCATGTCAAGGGCCCCCAAAATGATATGTATTTTGCCGCGGACCCCCCCATCTCAAAATATGTTGTTCCAGGGACCCGCCAGAAGCAAAAATTTGAGTAAAAAAATGTTGCTTTAAAAAAGATATATATTCAAAGATTTGCAAAAATAGCAGATCTACAAGCTCATAGCGCGGCACTCGGTGCCGTGCTATGAGCTTGTATATCTGCTATTTTTGAATAGCCAAAGAATAAAATAATGGTTTAAGTGGTTACGCAGATGCGTTCCCGGTTTTAATAGGTTAAGGAACTCACCATGTCAAACATGTATGAAACCCAGCCGCCAAACACATCTGCTTTGATAGTGCGGTCGAATTCTCGGCTAAGGAGACACAGGAGAGTTAATATGGTCAGCAAAGGAACCAAAACACAGCGGGAAAACAGTGACAGCTCCCTCCCCATGTTGTCAAGAAAGTCTCAGAAGTACAGGTGTGGCGGTATATCAAAGGTTGTTTTAGATGTGGAGAAACAACTTTGTAAGGCAAAAGACAAAGTCATATTGTGTACTAATCTAACAATCTAACATTAGGCTGTTTTATTAAAGATTTGTATTGCCATTAAACAACGTGGATTCATGTTGTACTGCTCGGTAATGTGTTATATTAGAGCTTATTTGAGCAATAAGCACGGTTAAAATGCAGTTTTCTCATTGTCTTTGTGAATAAATAGGCTATGACATGGCAATTTTACATGTCCTCCCCACAACTGAATGATAAGATTAAGGTCAAAAATCAACAAAGTTGCCCTTTAATTATCAAAGCTGGTAAATGATATGCACAGTGTGTGAACTTTTCTCTTCATTCACTCAAACTTCTCTTCAGTTTTAAAGGCTAACTGCTATTATAATAATGCTTTTGAAAATAAGAGTGGGATAAAAGGCCTTGTTTTTCTATTCCCTTTGGGAACAGATGCTGGAAGGAATTACACAGCGATCTGCAACCACTGAAATAATATGGCAAACATACTGGATCCAAGCCCTTTAAAGTCTTTGAAGTCTATAAAGTCAGATCAAATTTGAAGGAAAAGCGTGGATTTTAAGAGAAAGGACAGTCGAGAGAGCCATACTGTACAGAGAAAGTGAGAGGTATACAGTAGATGGTCACAAAGGGCGTGCTTAGTGTGTACATACTGTATGTGTGCATACAACGTTTAAGTCATGTATGAATAACCTTTAACCCATTAAGACCGGGAACGCATCTGTGTCACTTTTACATTTATTTAGGCTATTCAAAAATAGCAGATATACAAGCTCATAGCGTACGAGCTTGTAGATCTGCTATTTTTGTAAAATCGCGACAAATTGTGCAAATCTTTGAATATATATATATTTTTTAAAGCGTTAGGATTTATAAAACATTTTTATAATCGGCCTCAGGTCTTAATGGGTTAAGAGGAGAGCACGCCCCCATGGGCCCCTCTGTTTTTGAACACGCAAACTCTTTTGATTGATAGGGTGAGCATGAGATGCGAGCGCCCCCCCCCCCCAAGCGATTTCCATGTGTCGTCCTACAGGACACGCTCAAAATATTGCGGAATGCTGCAGTGCCTTGCACCGTTGGACGCATATTTAAGTTTGCTGCATCTGTATTGATTTTTCACATACAACACTGTTCTTTTTTTACCGTCGCCAGAACTCTAGCGTATGAACCAAACTCAATTGACTGCAACTCAGTTCACCCTGCGTCAAATCGGTCTCTGTACTTCAACGCACCACTTCAGACACCAGCGGGCCCCACAAAACTGCTTCTCTTTGATTTCAGCACAATATGTCTCTCTGAAGGGGACCTTGTGGTTGTCTGGTGCTCTTTCAGAAGAATCTGCCGCTCAAAATGTATCGACTACAATACATATTTTAATTACAGCTCAGCCTATACTGTACAGTTTCTCAAACGCTTTCATGTCAAGGACCCCCACAGTGATGAAGGCCGCAGAAGCTCATTTGAAATGATTTTGTGCCAGGGACCCCCAGAAGAGAAGATCGGTGAAAAAAGAAAGAAAAATAAACTCTAAAAATGATTAAAAAAATCTTTCAAATTTTTCAAGATGAGTCTTCCAGCCTACTCCCACTCATAATGTATCTACATATTTTAATTACAGCCCAGCCTCTCTGTACAGTACAGCATTGTTTCTCAAACATTTTCATGTGAAGGATCCCCAAATTGATGTATTAGATCACGGAGCCCCATCTGAAAGTTCAAGAATTATTATTAATATTATCATCAAAATACAATACTTGATGATTTCGGCCATTTGAAAATAGCCAATCTACAAGCTCACAATGCGTCGCGATGCGACGCATTGTGAGCTTGTAGATCTGCTATTTTCAAAAGATTTTTTACACATTTTGAACTTGTGAAATTGGACATTCTGCATAATGAGTACCTTTACTTTTGGTACTTTAAGTATATTTTGATGCCAATACTTTTGTACTTTTACTTTTTACTTGTAACAGAGTATTTCTACACTGCAGTATTGATACTTTTACTTAAGTAAAACATTTTAGTACTTTTTCCGCCACTGCTCCATACTAAGAATGGTGTATCATGCTCCAGTGAAGCCTGCCGAGCAACTGTGAAGAAAATTGACAGAAGCCTGTACCAGACAGAGGGCAGAGTTCTATCAGCTCAGGGACAAAGTTGACGCGTTATCCTTCAAGCAGGAGGCCTTCGAAGACAACGATGACATGGTGCAGGACTTAACTGGCCCTCCATCCTACGCAAACCTAAAGGCGAGACCTGGGCTCACAGGTTTATATATATATTTGTTATCAATCCATCTATTAATTCACGAAACCTGTGTACCTACTGTATGTATGCATGTATGCCCGCATATACGATACATTTTAAATATAATATTATATATATATATATATATATATATATATATATTCGTTGCTGTCCGGCAGGAACCAGCCAACTCAATTTTTTTTTCCCGCTTTTGCATTTTTTCCATAAATCAGTTCTATTTATTCTTTATTCTTTATTAGGTAGGAAAAGTGTTAAAAAGTGCTTCTGACAAAAGCAGCTAACTCCATTGGATCCTCAAACTTTCTGCTAAACCAGCAAACTCCACCAAAGGGGGGTGGAGTTAGCTGGTTTTACTGACTCCAGGCTCCACCCCCTTTTGACCTCCAACCTCATTGTGAGCTTGGAGGTCCATTCAGCTGTTCTTATCAATGATGAACAAAACCTCCTAACTCCATTTTTTTTTTTTTTTTCATTTCCTGAAAAATGAACATTTTGGAGTTAGCTGGTTCCTGCCGGACAACAGAGATATATATATAGATAATATGAGCGTCTGTGTGCCTTGGGCATAACTCGGACGCCGCCCAACCAAACGGCCTCAAACTTGCAGTGTGAGCCTCGTATAACCTGGGAGGGTATACATTTTTTTTATCATCAGCCTTTTTTTCTCAATGAATTGAGTACGAAGGATCCCAATGGAAAAAAGCCAAGTGTTCATTGAGAGGCCTATAAGAACATAAGAGCCCTGTCCCCAATCGCAAACGTATTCAGAGTATATAAGCATCATGATACTGTTCAGAATCAGAATCAGAGCTTTATTGTCACATCACAGGTTTACAAAAGTAAAACAGTGGGTGAAATTCGTTTTCGTGCATAGTTCCCATCGTATTGTTATTTCCATAGAAAAAAAGAAAGGGAAGAAGGGGGGGGGCAAGCGGGAAAGGAGATCAATCAAAGAAAACAAACAAATTATCTACATATTCACATATAGTACCTGAGATAAGATATAAGGTATGTGAGCATAGCAGCAGATGCATACTGTGCATGATACACTATGGAGTTAAGGTGCTAGAAAAACACACAAAAAAGACAAAAGTCAGTGCGTTGTACATGGGATTAAGGTACAAAATGTCAGTGCGTGTCGACCACATAATCCACATAAGGTAGACTGGTACACTGGTATAATCCGCAAGTAGGTCCATGAGGAAGAGCGAGGAAAAAGTCCAAGTCACTTGTCCCTGGTATAATCCCCAGGTAGAGCAAAGGTCCTGCCTGACGACACCACCTGTCATCAGGCTGTTGAACTGTTAAGTAAAGGTATCAATATCTCCACAGGGAGTCATACTATTTGTGGCTAGTGGTGGTGGTGGGGGCATCACACAAAACTGCGGCTATCTGGAAAGTCTGTCACCTGGTGATGTGGTCCTAGCAGATGGAGGGTTCACCACAGGAGATGCTGTGGGCTTGTACGATGCTCATCTCAAAATAACTGCCTTCAGTAAAGGGAAACGGCAACTGCACCCAAGTGAACTTGAGACTATACGAGGGGACTAGCAGCTGTTCAGAGCCACGTTGAAAGGGTCATTGGTCTCGTGAGGAACAAGTACACCATCGTACAATGCACAATACCCATCTCTCTCTGCCAGACTGCACCTCCAGGAGAGCGTACATCTTACATCTACAAGATGGTCAGAGATTGCTGTGCTTTGTGCAACATTTAACCATCTGGTGTCCGCTCAAAATAGCACGAGTTTCAGAAACATTGTGTACCCAGCCAGTGTAACAAATAACAATCAATGAACTGTAGATAAATTGGATTGTTTGTTTTTATGCATGGAAGCTGCCCATTAATATCCTTTGCAATAAAAATAGGTGGCAGTGAAATGCATTGCTCTTAGTGAATTCATTGTTAACTAGAAAAAGTGCTCCTCAGAGCACAGGTCTCCACCAGGGCAGGTAGGTTATTGTGGGCCAACAATGTTGATGGAATATGCAGAATCGGACAGATCTGTCTTGATCACATGACTAGAGAGAATGTGTACCGATTTGCGTAAAATTTGGATACAATCTGAAGGAATAATATAAAGAAAAATGTTTTACATAAGTCAGCCTCCTGGTGGCACTATAAAAGGCAGATGTGAAAATGCAGGGCAAAGGTTTTTCCCTGGCCTCTAGGAAGTGCGCATACAAAATTTTAAGCAGATCGGTGCAGTTATAAGTAAATACACAAATTGGCCTGTTATAGCGCCACCATGAGGCTGATTTCAAAAAATTCAAGTGACATTTCTTCCTCGGCCTGGTGGGAATGTGCAAAAATATACCTCCTGGTAGCGCTATAACAGGCCGATCTGAAAAATTCGGGGCAGAGGTTCTGTTGTGGCATCCAGGGAGTGTGCCTGCACAGTTTCGCTACCATCGTCAGTGCCAGAGATGAGCTGTTCACAGACAGACACACGGACGGACGGACGGACGGACAGGGTTCAAAACATAGTCTCTGGCGGACACAATAAACCAGTAAGTCATAATAACTTAGTCTAGGTGCTACTGGAGGGTGTGCACATGCCCGCGCAGTAGCAGCCCGCACAATATGGACATGCCTCAATATTTGTGCCAAATATCTCAATAGCGATACAATATACCTATCATTTCATATTTCAAGTGTAACAACAGAGAGTTTAGTCTCATCTCTGCAACATGCATTTGAGATTGTACTTGATACATGAGCTTGTGGTTGGTCTTTATTCAGTGCCACTGTTCCATCCTCCCAGAATGATGGATCCTTGCAGCTTCTTTTAGTGAGGAAGCAGTCCCTGGTGTTGAAGCGGCATTTTATCTCCAATATGCCATCACCATTGCAAGTGCATACGGTCAGGTGACCGTATCCAATCCAGGGGAGTTCTTCTGGGTTGACGATGGACCCTGGTGCCTCATCCTGGAAGTCTTCATGCTGATCTTGCATCATGCAGTAGCTATAAAGTTTGCCCTTGCTATGTCCTCATTCATTTGACCCCATCTGACAAAAAATGGAATACAAACTTTATATTACAATGTGACTATGTCCGAGTGATTCTGTTCTGACTGCCTATCAACATCTACCAGAATGTGTTGGAGTCTGACGACAAAAATGTTTTTTTTTTAATCATAATAGTATGCTTATTCTATTTAATCTATTATCAACAGTGACATTATGATTTCTTCAGCGGACCCAATAGTCTCTATGAAAGTATTGTGGTCAGAGAGCAATACCTTCTGGTAAATGCTGATAGGCAGTCTGTGGCATGCAGACAATGTAAATTAATCCTGCTGTATGCATTATTGTCTAGCATGACCCTCTCTAGAGATGCACCGTAGGCCTACGCATAGCTTTCCTATTAAACTGTTCTATAATCTATGTACCTTGTTGCCTCAGTGGAGAACCGAGAAGCGCATGGGATAGAAAATCCTTTTGATCATGGATGCAGGTCTGTCTGCTCTGGCTGCTTCACAGAATACTGACGCAGGGACTCTTCTGGCCCTCTGATGAAACCATAGTCTAGCTTTAACCATCAAAAAGAACATTTTGGGGGGAGATCGTATGAAATTATTAATGCAGAGAGAATCTTTTTTCTTTTCTTTATTTGTTTTACAAAATGCAGGCCCAAATTGATGACAGTCCTTTTTGTGGTTGTTCTGATAAATCATCTCATTATTTTTTTCCTCACTCATTATATTTACAGTATATCACACATACTACATAAATGCAAGTTGGAACACTAGAAGTGAATTCTAGGTTAGTTAGCAAGTTATCTAGATTATAATGTAGTTCAAGAAGATGTAATGTTAGATGGTTATCTAATTGGCTAACCAAGAAAAAAAGAAAAACGCCAGACACTTACCCACACTGTGATCAAGAAGTAGTGGTAAGCTTCAGTGATCTCAAATGTCTTGAGGGACATGCCGCACATCCCAAAATAAGGAGAGGGATATGTGGATACGGTACATACAAATATTGGCAAACGCGTATTTAGAGTAAGTGGAGATAGCAATTCACTTGTAAGAAAATAAATGATCAGCCGATGATGACAGGAAGGAGATTAATGGGGTAATAAAAGCAGCATTAAAAATCATTGATTCAAAGATTTGGCCAGCATCTGTGATATTTATAACGCCTGCATCCTAAGGATGGGTCTGAAAATAATCATGCAGTGTCCCCTTTTATCCAGCCAATGCACATTTTGTCCCATTATGAAGGATTAAAACCAAACATACTCTTCTGTAACAGCACATATCCTGAGCCTCAGGCCCAATCCCTCATCATTAATTGAGGGCATGAACTTAACTTAATTGTGTCCCCTAGTGGGGTGTTTAATGCACCAGACACTTGTGTTTTATTTAATTTGTTGGGAGTATTTTTATGTTTTATGCCGATGTTTGTGTATTTTTGTCTCCACCGAGCACACACCAAGACAAATTCAAATAAATGTTTCATTGAAATGGTAATAAATTATTAAATCTTGAATCACAGCCCACACCATCAATGTTATTGAAATTGTAGCTTTTTGTCAGTGCAGACTTCATAGGATCAAGCCATATACAGTACTAGGTTTTGACCAAGTCTTTAATTGGTAAAACTTATTTTTCGTTTTTATTTCATTTTACATTTTGGACCCTGGGTTATATATTCAACAATACATTTTATTCATATTTGTCCCCTCAAAATTGGATTGTCTCCCATATAATGCGTCTATTATCTGTCTGTGTAAAATTATGAAAAATAATTGACCATTTTGTATTGGGAAGTGGGACAATACGCTCTCTTTCAAATATGGTAGAAGTTGTTGTTGTTAAGTTATATCATAGTGTTGTTAGCACCCACTCATCCCTTGTCCTCAGCTTATAGGCTACAGTAGCATTAATTAATCCTCAGTGCTGACAGGCATTCAGCCTTTACAATCTAATTGTTCCACGGAGACTGAGACTCAAAAATTATGCTCTTGAAGGGTGTTCATGAGCATGTTTCAGTGTGTGGGTTTGTCCCCCCCCCCCTCGACAGCCTTTTGCCTTTCTCATTCTTCCTGGGATACTCTTCGGTGCTTTCGCTTCAGGCTAGCCTTAAACAGCGTCGCACTCGCTTCAACAAGCACGTTCTGTTTGTGTGGGTGTGTTTATGAAAGGAAATTGCACATAATTTGGTAGAATGTTTATGAAAAGATAATATGCACTGACTAGATATTAATTCCATATGATTAGCTTTTACCACCCTGCAACTAAATTAGCCTTGCTTGGCCTTTAGCCATTTAAACCCTAGATACTTCGTTGTACTGTATGTGAAATTACAAAAATACCAATCTACAAGCTCACAATGCGTAGTGATGTGTTGTGTTTGTAGATCTGCTTTTTGCATTGTTACATTACATTGTTGGCAATTTTTGCAGTATGTTCGCCAATAGAGAGTATGCACATGCGTCACTTTTCCACCGGGACACTGTTGGAAATCACTCAACGGTCCTGCTTACCACCTGTTTCTAAATTGCACATAATGCAGGACGCAGCAGGACGTTGGGTTATTGAAAACGTGCGCTTCCAAACTCTGATACTTAGAAATATAATCACCTGTACAGAATTTATTGACAAAAAGTAGCTCATAAGCTATCTGCAAAAACTTTGCAGATAGAAAGAGGATAATTCAAGCTTTCCGTACAGCTGCCATGTTGGTGAGTTTAACATTGTTTAATACAATCAGATAGGACTTTTCTGTTTGGATGTATGGACTGTCAAGGCCAGAAAAATATTTTTTTGCCACTCGGTAGGCGTTCCCGCATAACCTCCGGGTACGATGATGTCACACGCATAGGCTCTATTATGACATGCCCAAAATGTAGGGAGGCTGACGTTCATGTGTTTAAGTTACTTTAGGAAGGTTATAGGCTAGCCCAGGATAGGTTTGATCAAGTTAAAGGAACAGCAATCACTGACTAACGGGTTAAACAAGCCACTTCAGGAAAAAAGAATAGATGTTTGGTGCTGGGAAAACCACTTCGCTCACATTTGATGGAAAGCATTTTCTCTCTAATGTGGGGTCTAATGACCTTTTGGTGGCACACCCCATTTGCCGTCTACTCCAGCCCCACAAATTAACCACACTGCAACAGGGCGTTTAAAAGCCTGTTCTAAACCCAGGCTGGAGTGGCACCCCCCCTCCCCTCCCTGCTGACCCCTATCATCAGCACCCAATCCATCAGACAGGTGCCACGTTGAAATGGTGCTCTATGTTGTACAGAACACCCACACACACTCCATTCAGAACATGTGCATTCAGTCGCGCACACAGAGGCATGAACACAAACACAAGGAGTCTGCGCCCACACTTTGGCGCGTACAATACACATGCAAGTCCACATAGGCACTCACACAAGACTCTCACACACACACACACACACACACACACACACACACACACACACACACACACACACACACACACACACACACACACACACACACACACACACACACACACACACACACACACACACACACACACACACACACAGAGAGAACATATTCAGGAGTGGCAGTTTTAAAAACCCATTTTCCCCTTGGTTAAGCAAGCAGCACCAACACTCGACTAATGGAAAACTCTGCTCCTAAATGAGGTCGGAGAAATTCTATCTTACACACTAGTTGCTGTGAATTCTAATAAAGCGGCCTTTACAAGTCCTGTAGGCCACAGCATCACAGAGCGTACATTCTCAACAGTACTGAACCGTTAGGAGCAAATTCAAATCTTCCTTAATAAAGGTCTATGTAGGATCTGAATTCACCTGTGCACACGTCTGTGTAGTTTTATTAAGTACTGTTCACACACTTTTTTCTTCTTTTTTTACTGTAACATTACATCTGCTCAAGGCTTAACGACTTGAACCCGAGCATCCCTATTCTGGGCATGTAATAATGCATAACATTTGGGGAAAATATGTGAATATTAGCTGAAATTGCAGATCTACAAACTCTCAACGTCGCAGCGCTCTGCGCGTTGGGAGCTTGTAGATCCGCAATTTTCGCTTTAGAGATTTTATGTACTGTAGAGGGAGAAAGGAGGGGATTTAGCACATTTACAGTATGCAGACCTTGTCATAGAACTATGAGCTCAAATATACAGGGTTTAAGTGGGTCAAAATGTGTGTTTATACAAGGCTCCTAGTAGGTATATAACGTCTATCTTTTCATGTGTGTAGTGGTGGTGCGCGTGTAAACGTAAGGCAAGTTTTGCGTTTGTTCATGGCATCTGTAAACCCGCTTCTATGGAAACTTGAGGGTAACAACAGCAGGTGAAAAGTTTACTCTAGCACATTCACACAAACCCTTGCTAAGGCTTTGATTCTGTGTATCCAGCATCCAGTACACAGAACAAACAGCAAATACATAATTATATATGCATAGGCAGGAACGTAGAGCAGCAACAAAGTCATGCACCCTATGCACTTGTTGTGCAAGTTCTGCTCAAAGTACAAAGTATGTGTAAGTAAGATATGAGAGCCAAAGAAAAGACACATTTTACCTCTGGGTATGTTGAGGCTACACTACTTTCAAGCTACAAGCTCACACTATTCAGCACTGCAATTATGACACACTAGGACATAACACATTCCTTTGAAATTATAAATCCATGCCGAGTTAAAATTCACTCATCTAATTCCCATGACCTTGCAAAATTCAAACAGTATTTGTAGTGAAAGAGTGTCGGCTCCCCTGAAAGAAACATGAGCTCCCCAGAAGTCCTCATTTGAGAAATTTAGGGGAAACTTTAAAATATAGTGATTTTTGGTGCCACTGGTTTTATCTCTCTGAATAAATGCATACATTCCCGTATATTTAGGGTTCCTCAAATAAAGAATAGGTTATAGTAAAGCGCTTGTCACTGTGCATGTTTATTTGTGCGTGCTAATTTCCGATAATTTGTCTCTAATAAACACATGTTGTCTACTGCTGCTGTGGCCATCCATCTGTGTGCATTCAACTCAACGCACGTCACACGCTGCACGTTGTCTTTGAACATGTTCTGGTGTTTACGGCTGTGGGCTGTGGGCACTGTATGGCATTGGTTCCCAAAGTGGGGTCCGGGGACCCCCAGGGGTCCTTGGGGGGGTTCCAGGGGGTCCCCAGCAAAATGTGTTAATGTAGCATCACAGTCATTTTAACCTTTTATACTTAAGCTATTCAAAAATAGCAGATATACAAGCTCATAGCGCGGCACCGAGTGCCGCGCTATGAGCTTGTAGATCTGCTATTTTTGAACATGATCGTGAACATTTGTGCAAATCTCTGAATATATATATTTTTAAAGCGGACATTTGTAACTCAAATCTTTGCTTTTGGGGGGTCCCTGGAACAAAATATTTTGAGATGGGGGTCCGCGGCCAAATACATATCATTTTGGGGGACCTTGACATGAAAAAGTTTGAGAACCACTGCTGTATGGCATGCAACCTAGTAGGTCTGATCTGTTTAACAAAGTAGCGTAATGCAAGCCTGTCCACTGTGCGTTGGCATTTGTTCTTGAGCGATAAAAAAAAAAAGATGACACAGCGGTAAAATTCCCTCCCACTACCATGGATATAGTGGTTTGAATCCTTAAGGGATCATGCCTCTGGCTTTACACGTAGGCAGCTGCATTATGTGTAATTATGAATTATTATAATACTTGACCTTATGACTCATTATAATAGGCTTTATAATATGTTATGATTACATTATGAGTACGTATGATCACTTATACCTGCAATTATACAGTGTTAAACAGATTATTACACCGCATTTATACTTGACCTTATGAGTCATTATATAATGTGTTATCAAGAACGAGCGACCCCCTCCCCCGTCCATTGAGTTCAATGGACAGGTGGCGCCATCTTGTGAGGTTTACAGTTATTACTTTCAATGGTGTGACGCCACGTTCTCTTTCTATATAATGTGTCATGATTATTGTCATAAAGCATGATGAGTACTTGTGAGTTCGTATAACTACAATTATACCGTGTTATAAGCAGATCATAAGGCATTATAAAGTATGCTTATAATGCATTTATAGACATGGGATGCATAGCAAGTGCTACCCAAAAAAACACATACAATACAGTAAGTCAAAATGTAAATAACAAAGAAGGACTTATTTCCATTGTGGTCCTCTTGATGTACAGAATGGCATGGCAACCTTGACATTAGATGTTACAATACAGTTGGCATTGTTTTTAAATGAATCTAGCTAGAGGTCAAATTCTCTAAAGGCAGTTTCTTCCAGAGGTCTATGCGGTCTTCCACTCTAAATATATGGCAGTGCACTTCCCTACCAAGTACAGTTGTATCTAGACACTCACACATTAGCTATAATGGATCTGGCGTTATAGTAAGTGCCTGAAGACCCCATTGCTCCCCTGTGTTCAAACATAACTGCAATGCCAGTCTTTCTTTACCAAGTACGTTCCAGGCGGGAGCAACCGAACACAAAAGCAACAACAATTACTTGTAACCGCGCACTTTACACAAAGCCATCTCATAGGCATCTTAGGAATTGCCTTGCCTTTGTTCATGAGAGTGAACTAAGCTGATATGAATTCAGGTTAGGACAGCCAAGAAGGGATAGGAAATTGGCAAAATGGTCCAATGTTGTTTAATAACGGTAAATCACTTTTATGTTATTGTTTTGAAAGGTGCTATGTGCAGCAAATAAAAGCCTTACTTACTGTACTTCTTTACTGAATTCCTCACAAGATCACGAGAACAAAACACCCTGAGTAGCCAATTTATTTAAGGCATATCATCCCTCAGACAGAATGGGCCTGCAACTACAAACAGCGAGTCATGCAGCTGTGGGTTTTGCTATATAAAGAATGTGAGATGGCCCTTTTAGGGATTCAGTTACTATTCCGATGGCAGCAAAGCAAGTGCCCTGAGCAACTTGTGGTTGAGCGTGTCGTGTTAAACGCGGCACCAGAGCCAGGCGCAGTAGCTTTCAGTGTCCGAGAAACGGCCAGTCTCCTGGGCGTTTCATGTATTACAAAGGCTTTGGGTTTCAGCGGACAGTACAGCCAAAACAAATGTGTTAACAGTGTGCTGATGGGAAACATAGGGGCATTGCCACAAACTGTGCCAGATAACAAGCTCACTACTAACAGGTAAATGACTGAACAACCCACCCTGTAGAATTTCTAAGGTTTTGGAAAGAACAACTTTTTATACTTTGCATAATGCATGCTCTGGCTGATTCTGGCTGATTCTGGCTGATCGGGAACCGGTGGATCACGTTGTCACGCTCATGTCACTATGACATATGCCATAACAATATAAGGAGTTCCCAAAGCAGCTACGCCCAAATAGGGAGTGTGTTGTCTAACCTCGATGTGTCGTCATGGCGCACCAGGCGCAACCAAATCAGTCAGCTCCATATGTGGGCACAAAAACGGTCATGCCCATATATGGGCGATGATTTAAAATTGGCTGAAGCGGACTTTGCCACGTTCTTCACGGCGACTCGCTCGCCTGAGCTCGCTCGGCGGTGCCTCTCGTGGCTCAAGTCTGCTTGAGACGGAGCGCCGTCTGAAGCGAGTGTTCCGCACCGGCGGGGCGAGTGGTCCGCCGCCGGGGGGCGAGCGTTCCGCTCAAGCAGGGCGAATGGTCCACTCAAAAAAATGTGAGCGAGCGTAATCGGGCACGAGCATTCCGGTACAGTATATATAACATGAAGATGAGGAAATAAACAACCAAACAATGATAATAATGAAAAACTAGTGAATAACGCTCGCTCTCTCTCTCTCTCACTCTGTAATAGAATCCCCTTCTCTCCCTCTCTCTCTCTCTCTGATGAAACCCTTCTATTTTATCTCTACTCTCTCATAGAAACCTCTCTCTCACACGCACACGCACACACACACACACACACACACACACACACACACACACACACACACACACACACACACACACACACACACACACACACACACACACACGAAGGCTTAATGTAGATTACCGCTGGAGTCTCCAGAGAGGATGGAATGGGTGCCGAGACCCCTCGTTACAGATGTAGCCGATGTGAAAGAAAGTGAATTAATGGCCCTGAGGTGGAGAGAGAAGGAAAGAAAGAAAGAGTACTGATCCTTTCTCTTTCTCCCCGCTCTCTTTTCCTCACGCAACACTCACTCTCGCATGCTCTCTCTCTCTCATGCGCATCGTCACTGCCTTTCTCCAATGATTAGACATCATCACTTTCTCAACCCCCCAACCACCCCACCCCCCCATTCCCTCACCTCACCTCTCCCACTCAGCCTCTTCTCTTCTCTCCTTCAGTCAGTCCACCCCTGCCCTCTTTTCTCCCCTTCCTTTCTCCCTAGCGTACATGTCCTTTACCCCCTTCCACCGTCACTCCCCTCCTTTCCTCTCTCCATGATGTATGTCCTTACCCCCTACCACCTTATCCCATTAAGACCTGAGGCCAAGTCTAAGAATGTTTTCTAAATCGCGATTTTTCAAAAATAGCAGATCTACAAGCTCATAGCGCGGCACTCGGTGCCGCGCTATGAGCTTGTATATCTGCTATTTTTGGATAGCCAAAGAAATCTAAAGTGACACAGATGCGTTCCAGGTCTTAAAGGGTTATTCTCCTCATTTCCTCTCTCCCTGACGTATGTCCTTACCCCATTTCACCTCACTCTCCTCTCTCATTGACATACGTCCCTTACCCCCGTTACACATTCTCTCTCCTCCTTGCCAAACGAGAGGCAGAACGGCAGTACCAATGAGCCATAGTAGCCACTGATCGTGCAGGAAAGGAGTCTTCAGGCGGACACGCGAGGATCCATTGAACTACACATTCAGAGTTAAATTAATAGTCTGGATTGTACTGTGTAGCTTAGTTTTTGGCGGGGCCAGCCATAGACCAGTATAACAAATGAACGTGTGACTGACATGAATTATAAACAGCGTTGGTCGGCCCGGTTAGCCTAGTAAAAGGACTAGCCAGTCGCCGAGCAGTTGTCTGTCCCTCCAGGCTACATACAGTATGATGATTTTGTCTAGCCTCTGTTGGCCTGACAACTGTCCCTCCAGGCTATGGGATGTAGTGAGCAGAGCAGAGCACAAGTTGCGGTCTGGCTGACACGAGGGCTCACAGGCGGGATAGAAGAAGTGCAGACAGCCAGTGTCTGGGGTGATTCTAGAACTTACCATGATCGCCCTGTGGCGTAAGGAGCGTCGCAGCCAATTCCGTTGAGCATTTGTCACGAAAACAAAAGACGCTGTCACTAACCACAGTTCTGACCCAGTCTTGTTTTAACCCATTACGACCGGGAACGCATCTGTGTACAATCGTGAACATTTTGTGCAAATCTTTGAATATAGAGATTTTTAAAGCAAACTTTTGTAACACAAATCTTTGCTTCTGGGCAATTCTACAAAATGTCTTCTAAATCCTAACAGTTTTTTGGAAAAAACGTATGTTGCTATAATCAGTGGTTCTCTTTTTTTCATGTCAAGGACCCCCAAAATTATATGTATTTGGCCGCGGACCCCCATCTCAAAATATTTTGTTCCAGGGACCCCTAGAAGAAAAGATTTGAGTTAAAAATGTTTATAAATATTCAAAGATTTGCACGTATTTTCCAAGATTTTCCCCCCAAAAATAGCAGATCTACAAGCTCATAGCACGGCGCTCGGTGCCACGCTATGAGCTTGTAGATCTGCTATTTTTGAATAGCCCAAAGAAATCTAAAAATCACACCCTGTGTGAAGGTAGCGGCACCTTTGATACATTTTGTCATCGATATGTGTTTATAATGTGTTTATAGCCATGTGTCACGTGAAGCTTGACCAATCACTTTTGCTGACACGGACAAAGTCAGGTATAGAGCGGCTAGCGGCGCTAAAAATCACACCCAGTGTGAAGAGAGTGGTGCCTTTGAAAGTGTAACTGGTTGCATCCTTGTGTTGCAATCAGCAACAATATGTTGTCACGTGACACGTGACAACATATTGCCATGTGTCACGTGAAGCTTGACCAATCATACGGACGGACGGACATACAGACACACGGACAAAGTCAAATGTAGGAGTGGTTGGCACCAGTCAAAAATGACACACAGATGCGTTCCCGGTCTTAATGGGTTAATCTATTTCACCCCCCCCAACCCACCCCACATACGGAATATGTATACTGTAAAAATGAAAAGGACAGCCACCAGCACTACCCCCCCATCTCTCTCTCTCTCTCCCTCCCTCCCTCTCCCTCCCTCTCTCTCTCTCTCTCTCTCTCTCTCTCTCTCTCATATGAGTCTTATTCAATCTCCATCTCCACCCTCTTTTCTCTGGTTTGACACCAATAAGTTGGAAGGCAGCTGCAGGGGACACAACTGATATACACCCCACACACTCACACACTATGCAGATAGTAGACACACATAGTAAGCATGTAAGCACCTACTGTAGACTACACACGCACGCGCTAACACAAATGTTGGGAGAGTTAAGACTTAAAAATGGCATTCTTAAATAAGTATAACTTTAGTGTGCTTATTGTGTAATAATGTCACTGCTGTGTGCCCACATGCCATGACTATTAATGATGGCGTAAGCTGTAATCACCTTGTGCGATCGTACACAATTAATTATGCAGCATTGTCATGCAGCAGACGATCAGTCCCAGTGGCACACAAGGTTTTGGATTTGGTGGCATTATTCACTGTGCCTTCTAGAGGCTGGGTGGGACCTCAAATCCTGCCAGGAAAAAGCACATTAACGGAGCGGTATTAATCCATTCAATCCGGGTACGCATCTGTGTCACTTTAGATCTCTTTTGGCTATTCAAAAATAGCAGATCTACAAGCTCATAGCGCGGCGAGTGCCGCGCTATGAGCTTGTAGATCTGCTATTTTTTTTTTAAATCGTGACGACAAATCTTTGCTTCTGGAGGACCCTGGAACTAAATATTTTTAAAAATGTTCGCTTTAAATATATATATATATATATATATATATATATATATATATATATATATATATATATATCTTTCAAAGATTCAAAGATTTGCAAAATAAATCACGATTTTTCAAAAAGGAATAGCAGATCTATAAGCTATGAGCTTGTATATCTGCAATTTTTTTAGTAGCCAAAGAAATTCTTTCTGAGATTCTTTCCCGGTCTTAATGGGTTAACTCAGCTTTTTAAAAACACTTAGGCTAATCCCTCCCATTTTGTGAGGTGTTTCTGCATGTAATTAATTCTGTGGGTATACCAAGAGCGCTGTAAAATGAGTGCTCTCAATCCATTTGAATTTTTCTTTGACCCTGCAAGACCCAGATGCAAAAAAAGTTCAATTTCTTTTCACCTTGCATATGTTGTAGGAAGCATCTAATGAATAAATAAATACATAAATAAATAAATAAATAAATAAGACATTCACCATACAAATAAATATTCTGTGACTACTTGAAAAGGTAAGAAAATCCCCCCCAAAAAATTGCTAAAAGTAATGTTGTAATATTACAATATATTGTAATATTAACCTATTGACATGGTTCAATCTACAGTGTGGTCTGCCAATGTGTGTCCAACAAATCTTTATTATCTATTATTGCCGACAGTTGTATATCACAAGATGGCCAAACAGCTGTCTCACAACAACCTTCACAACAGACAAGCCTCTTCAAACGCACGGCCATGTGACACTTCCATCAGCATTCAGCGAAAACCTTTTCAACCGGTATACGGAAAACTCTCATCATAAAGCATTCTGGATTAGAGCATCCTCAGCTCAATGCCCAACATGTAAAAGTAAAATGTTACTACAAAATGTTACTAAAGGACAATTACAGTGCAGGAAAGCGCTGAAGAGAAACAAAGAGCTTCTCTAAACTTCCAATGCATGCTAACAACAACCAAAGCTCATGAATAGCACAGACCGTCACCCCCTTATCTGCCACGCAGCCTTGCTCTGACCGCCCGACTGCCAGGCAGGTAGACTGGCACGAAATGCCTGCTTATTTAACCTATTTAGACCGGGAAAGAATCTGTGTCATTTTTATATTTCTTTGGCTATTCAAAAATAGCAGATGCATACAAGCTCATAGCACGGCTCACTATGAGCTTGTAGATCTGCTATTTTTGAAAGATATTGAAAATATGTGCAAGTCTTTGAATAAAATATTTTGTTCCAGGGACCCCCAGAAGCAAAGATTTGAGTTACAAGTGTTCGCTTTCAAAATATATATATTCAAAGATTTGCACAAATGTTTGAGATTTTTCAAAAATAGCAGATCTACAAGCTCAATCATAGCGCGGCACTCGTTCCCGGATTGAATGGGTTAAACATTTAATGAAATTAGAAGCGAGGCAAAGCTGCAGTGTTTCTCATCACGTCAAAGCCAGTTATGCATGCTGCCTGGAACGCATGTTTTATTCAAGTCCATGTTTCTCAATAACATTGCATTGTTGTCTTTTACGTTTGTTGTTTTTTTCACAGCCTGTTTTAAGTTGTTCGATAACACTGGCCCCCTGGGACAGGGCCTTAGAATGGAAATGGTGCTTTTGAAAAACATGGTCTGAGGAAGAGTACTGTTCCTGTGTCAAATAAGGTTTTCTTTCTTCCATGTTTGATACTTGAAAAATATACCATACAGCCCAAATGTCCTGTTACAAAATATATAAGAAAAAAGTATTTTGACAACAAATTATTGTATTATAATTTAGGGTAATACGTAAATGTATTACATTAGGTCTGTCTTTTTCGATATTTTATTGCTATTATTTGTTTATTTCTCTGTTATATTTGTGGTGCAGTATAGCAAGTGATTTGAAGTGATGTGTTTTGCTGGTTTGTATTCATAAAGATAAATATATATCGAAAAAAAAAGACTTGAACACCCACACGCACCGAGGACTCTCTCGCATCAGGTTCTGAATCAGAGACGATTATACTGAAGGCTGAATAGAGTCGGGCAGGGCAGATGTCCTGCGGGGGTGAGGCCTACAACACCTTTAAGCTGCAAACCTTCATAGATTTAAAAGATCAAAAGTTACACACAAAAAAAGAAGCGCCGGCTTGAGGAACCGTTAGAGATTGCTTCCCCGCTGCTTCATCATCCACACGGCCGGAAGATGCTCAACCGAAGATGCTCGGAGACTCAACCTACTCAGAATGAGGCTGAATTTAACGCGCTGAATGTATCCGCCGTGGGAAAGAGGTGCGCGAGAGGAGTGATCACGACGCTTGAGTGACTGCCTCTGCATTTGTTTAA
This sequence comes from Gymnoscopelus microlampas, assembly GCF_963454915.1. Classification (NCBI taxonomy): domain Eukaryota; kingdom Metazoa; phylum Chordata; class Actinopteri; order Myctophiformes; family Myctophidae; genus Gymnoscopelus; species Gymnoscopelus microlampas. The sequence continues at coordinate 19,065,498 of NC_139949.1, read as the reverse complement.
CTACCATCCCCAGCAACCTGGAAGTTTGGATGGAACCATGCAGGGGGTGAGGTGGGATTGGGAGGGGAGGGGTACATTCTGTTCATCCATTTACCTCCATATGGCTCTATGCTTGGCATTGCGCTACACAGTTCTTCCTCTTGTTAGAGGCATCTGGGATGGGAGAGGAGCCATCTGAACCTAGCCAGCCACATTACCAACACATGTAAACAAATTTGTGCAGCTCCACACAATGAGGGAGAAAATTCCTATTTTTATTCTTTCTTTTTTTGTGAACATTTTTAAAATATTCGCCGCACGGACGCCAGGAAAATACGACCACGGCTAATTGAATTTCTGCCCGCCTCTCTTGCCTCTTTCTGCTCCATCCCACTGCCCTATCCGCGTGACTTATTTGTGGCTTTTTTGGGTGAGGATTGACGTGTTGCCAAGATACCTTGGCAGGAATGTTTAGGGATGGAGGACAGGAAACCATTAACCCATTAAGACCGGGAACGCATCATGTGCCATTTTTCGACTTCTTTGGGATATTCAAAAATAGCAGATATACAAGCTTTGTAAGTTTGGGTTAGGGTTATCTGCTATTTTTGAATAATCTTGAAAATTGGTGCAAATCTTTGAATATTATAAGCAAAATAATTTAACTCAAATCTTTGCTTCTGGGGGTCCCTGGAACAAAATATTTTGAGATGGGGGTCCAAATACATATTTGGACGTACAAAAATACATTTTGGGGGTCCTTGACATGAAAAAGTTTGGGGACCACTGACATAGAAACATATTTTTTTTCAGAAAACTGGTAGGATTTAGAAGACATTTGTAGAATCCCCAGAAGCAAAGATTTAAGCAAAAAATATAAATTCAAAGATTTGCAGAACTTTTTCACAATGTTTCAGAAAATAGCCAAAGACATCTAAAAATGACAGAGGTGTGTTCCCGGATTGAATGGGTTAAGACAGATATAAGCAATCAATCAGATGAGGATTGTTTGTACTTCCCACAGCCAAGTGTGTATGCATGGTCATTCAAAGGAAATGATGATACCCGCTACAAATTAGAGGCATGACAAAGGAATTCATCAGAGCTAGAAATGACATGGCCTCGGTAATGTCTCCGTCAATAACAATAAATCAGACGTGGGGTGGGCATGACAAGGCACCGGGGAGGAATTAAGCAACTAGCTCTCGCTCTCCATGGTTTTTATCTGCTAATAATTGGCTGTTTGTTTTGGCATGACTTTGAGCAAGCAGTGAGGAAGCAGTTGGAGAGTGATGGAATCAGAGAGAAAACATAAGACAAGTGAATAATGAGTAAAGGAAGGGAAGATGATAGGTGGGAAGTGTGCAAGTTATTTTTAATGTGGTGTGTGTGTTGGGGGGGGGGGGGGGGGGGGTATGGTAGGTGATATAAAATATTAAATTAAGGCAATTGTAACCATGTCCATTTTATGCAACACACTGGATTAACTGGTTGGTTATTGGTTGTCAATCAGTCGATTGATTGATTGTTTGTTTGATTGATTTGTAAAAATGTATAAATTAATAAAACATAATTAATTATAATGCTGAAAGAGCTGGCTAATAGAACTAATGAAAAATGGGGTGGCCATGTTCTTGAAACTTCCTCAACTGTGTTGTATGCCTTCATTTATTGGACAGGCTTTTTCATAATTGTTCATATAAAACTTGATACTTTTTTATACTTGGTTTAAGGATACTGTGATAATGCTCGGCCACCTCAATATACATTTAAAAACATGTGTTAATCACATGAATACACTGAAGGATTCAGCATGTTAACGTCACCATTGTGCAGACAGCTCTGGCTGCAAAACACAAACAGAGAATGTAGATTTATCACAAAACCACAAAGTATCTGTTTCCGACTTTCTGCCTGAATAAGTTTAAAATTAGCTTTGAACCGAGATTCTTTTACTCTCTCTCTTCACTTTTAGTTGAGAGTTTATGTGACTTATGTGTGCCTGTGTGACTTGTGCGACTGTCAAGAAGTTTCTTCAAAACTGAGAAATACATAAATTTCACATTCATGAGGGAATGCATTGCGATAATGCTTAAGAAAAGCATAGCATCAGCTCCCGGATGGCAGATAAGGTAGACTAGTGCTGACAATGCTTGACTAAAACACACATCCTCTCTCTCTCTCTCTCTCTCTCTCTCTCTCTCTCTCTCTCTCTCTCTCTCTCTCTCTCTCTCTCTCTCTTTTGCCTTACCATGCTGTCACACTCTCCCCCTCTCTCTCTATCCCCCCTTACCATGCTGTCAAGCTCGCTTGCTCACTCGCTCTCTCTCTCTCTCTCTCTCTCTCTCTCTCTCTCTCTCTCCCTCTCTCTCTCTCTCTCTCTCTCTCTCCTTACCATGCTGTCATAGATTGACTTTAGGTGGGAGATGCTGACTTAACAAGCTCAAATAATACCACGCACACACACACGGGCATGCACACCCTCGCACAGGTGTGTACACACATACTGCTAACTAGGCCTATAACCTATACCATCCTCATAATCAATCCATGGCTAAGGACTATTACCAAGTGAGCGGCATATAACAAAATCGCAAAAAAAGTAAAAGAAAAGTCTACAGCTCCATCCAACTCCACTGTCTATGACTCGACACCATGATGTAACACACAACACAGGCTCTCATTCAGCAGCCATTCAAGACAGAGAGGAATATCATGTAGTTTACTAATCTGTATCAAAGCTGTGAATTAGAATCTGGTGATATATGCCCTGGTTTAAATTACCGACCACCTATTAATAATTGGCCGTGACATGAAGATATTAGGGCTGTGACAGCCAGGGCCATTTCTGTCCTAACCTTAGCCTGGCCTCAATTACAAGCCGCATTATCACTCATTAACTTCAATCAAGTCCTCCCCGGTGGAAGGAGAGTATTTATTTTTGGTCAAGGAGTGCAGCCGTCATATCACAACATCTATTCGAGCACGAAGGCGTTGTGTCACCGTGCCAGCTTTCCATCAGTCATTGTTTTAAATTACAATCACCTCTGAAAAAGCTGTCTATCTAATTGCCTACTCCAAACGCTGTGCTGCTCTAAATGACCATGGGTCTTCAACAGGCAGTCTGAGACCCCAAGGGAGTCCTCAGAGTTACTACAGGGGTGCCGCCAAATCTTTGTGTGATAGGAACTTGAACCCAAGCATCCTGAAAAATAGTAGACCATGTGCAGAGCCAAAGGTCAAGTGTGCTAGTGTTGAGAGGTAAAGTGGTTGAATATCTGAAAAAACACATGAACTTGAATCCACCATCATATTAATAGAAAAGATAACAAAAAAACAAAAAAACAATGCAAAATGGAATGCATGTGCTACCTAAAAAACAACTTAATGCTTCCCAAGGTTAATATGAGCATCAAAGCAATATTTTAATTACTTCTTTATTAGCACATGCATTCCATAGGGCTGGACCCTAACTCTATGGCTGAACCGCACATGGACAAATCACCAACTTGTCCCTATTGAGTGAAAGATGAGCTATTTCTAAAATTAAAAAAACATATTTATGGTGTTTTAAATTTTACATTTCAGTTATAGAGGGGCAATTATAATGTATTACTGGTTATAAGGCCTATTAGCCAGGGATAATTTTAACAGTTTGCAAAACAAGCACAGAAAGTACAGTTTAATACAAATTCTGCTGCTAAAAATGAGGGAATGAATTCAAGAAAGCGCTATGGCTTGTTTCCATTGGAGTCCATGTGCATTCAATTTCAATTCATTGAATACATTGGTACAACGTTGGTGGGGGCGGGGGGGGGGTCCACGGCCAAATATGGATCAATTTGGGGGTCCTTGACATAATAAAGTTAGAGAAACACTGCTATAGGCTGCTATATATGCCCTATGACTATGAGCAGTGCGTTGAACCGTGACACGTACGGCACTCATTGTAACCTTCGCCAATGTCACAGTGACAGCAGTGTGCTGGTGGTGTGTGTGTGTGTGTGTGTGTGTGTGTGTGTGTGTGTGTGTGGAAACAGCATGTTGCTGTCTTGGTGGTCACCAGTAGTGGAAGAAGTACTCCCACTTTTACTTGAGTAAAAGTATCAATGGTATGGTAGTGGAGTAAAAAGTACAATATTTGCCTCTGAGATGTAGTGGAGTAGAAGTGAAAGTACTGACATTTGGAAATACTCCAGGAAAGTAAAAAAAAATAACTCAAAATTGTACTTAAGTACAGTACCTAAGTATATTTACTTTCCACCACTGGACTATTTTGAGTCGCAGGGTTCGCCGTGCGCGTACGTATTGGGTTACAAAGATCAGAGAGAGAGCGAGAGAGAGAGAGAGAGAGAGAGGGAGAGGGAGAGAGAGAGAGAGAGAGCTCTTCCTTTTCAGAGAGAGTGTGAGAGAGAGAGAGGGAGAAGGAGCTCTTCCTTATCAGAGAGAGAGAGAGAGCTCTCCCGTACCAGAGAGAGAGAAAGAGAAAGAGAGAGCGCGCGAGCTCTTCCTTATCAGAGAGAGAGAGAGAGAGAGAGAGAGAGAGAGAGAGAGAGAGAAAGAGAAAGAGAGAGTGCGCGAGCTCTTCCTTATCAGAACAACAACAATAACCAAAGCCAGTTGAAGTGATTATTACCTCCTGCGCACCTCGTCCACATACGGGGTTATGTAGGGGTCTTCACGGTGGAACTCGTCAATGTCAGGCATTTCAGGCAGTTCTGCTGGTGGACAATCCTCAGCCATTTTATCTGACGCTTGTGTTGAAGCACGAGAGAGGAAAAGTTATATGAACTAAGTTGTTTCACAGTTTCATACAGGCACACAACACGACTTCAGCTGAACTTAAACTACCCGAGTACTGCGCGTGGTGGAGCGAGGGGGCGTCAACTGTTTTATGAACACATGTGTATGCTTGTACCCGGTCCCCGCCCCCCTCCCAGTGGTGGAAAGTAACTGAGTACATTTACTCAAGTACTCTGTACTCAAGTACAGTTTTGAGGTACTTTTACTTTACTGGAGTGTTTCCAATTGTCTGTACTTTTACTCAGAAACAAATCATGTACTTTTTTCACTCCACTACAATTATTTGAAAACTTTAGTATTACCTTGTAGATTTTGATTATTAGGCTATTACAAAACACATTAACCATTCAGCCCTATGCATATTTCGGCCATTTGAAAATAGCAGATCTACAAGCTCACAATTGTGAGCTTGTAGATCGGCTTTTGCTTTTTTCGGCTATTAAATATATTGTTTATACATTTTGAACTTGGGAAAATGTAGTACTTTTACTTTTGGTACTTTTAAGTATATATTTAATGGCGATACTTTACTTTTACGACAAGTACATTTTGAATATGGGACTTATTGTAACACTACACTACATTGCAGTATTGATACTTTTACTTAAGTAAAACAAGTGAGTACTTCTTTCATCACTGCCTCCTCCCCTGTGGAAACTCCCCCTCCAAGTCAATACCCCCATAGAGCGCTCTGAATACCCCCATTCAAGTTCAAGCAAATGTTAATGTGACACACACATAATGTGATGTAACATCTATAGGCACCTATTCACACACTGGACCCCCGGACTTTACATCCACTTTGCTCAAATATGTGTGTGTGTGTGTGTGTGTGTGTGTGTGTGTGTGTGTGTGTGTGTGTGTGTGTGTGTGTGTGTGTGTGTGTGTGTGTGTGTGTGTGTGTGTGTGAGAGAGAGAGAGAGAGAGAGAGAGAGAGAGAGAGAGAGAGAGAGAGAGAGAGAGAGAGAGAGAGAGAGAGAGAGAGAGAGAGAGAGGGCTGCAGTTTTGTGGACTAGCAAAGGAAGGTGAGTAGAGGTGGAACTTCTGTTATAGATGATGCATGGATGTACAGTATGTGCTGTTCTGCTATTTGTCCATGCATTTATGCATGTTCATGTTGTATGCACACATTTTTCAGACATCTATCCATGTCATCCATCATGCATATACAGTAGGCTATGATATTTCATATTGAACCTGCATTGTACTTGACAGGCCCAGAGGATGAGGGAAACAGAAGCATTTGACCTTTACTGAAACAGGGGAGTTCCTTGACAAGTAAAACTTGGCACACCCCATCAGAGCCGCAGGAAGGGTGGTGCGAACGGTGCGGCCGCACCGGGCCCCGCGCTACGGGGGGCCTCGCAAAAAAACGGGAACATTTTTTTTTTAACATGACACCCAACATGACACCCAACTTAATGTTTTGAGGGCAAAAATAACCGCAAATAACCACCCAAAACTCGGATATATCCAACAGAAACCGCAAAAAAATCGCGCGCGCGCGCTTCGCGCGCGCGCGGGTACTCCACGCACGCACGCGCGCTGCGCGCGCGTCCGTGCTCGCCAACTCCGCACCGGGCCCCGCATTTCTCCCAGACGGCTCTGCACCCCATAATAAAATGCTCATACTGATGTGCATTTCAATTAATTATTGATAATTATCAGTCTGAAACAACAATATTTAATTGTGACACAACCCATATTGACGGGGAAAAATCCGCTTTTGTCTCATTTTTGTCTCCGCCAGGCCGAAGGCATGGCGAGAGAGTATGTTTTACCCTCCGTCCGTCCGTCCGTCCGTGTGTGTGTGCGTGCGTGTGTCCTGTCTGTGTGTTACCAGCTAATCTCCGGCACCGTTGGTCCGTTCGCTCCGAAACTGTGCACACACACTCCCTGGATGCCAATTCAGAACCTCTGCCCCAATTTTTTCACATGGGCCTGTTATAGCGCCACCAGGAGGCCGATTTGTGCAAAACACATTTTTTTACATTACTCCTACAGATTTTATCCAAATATCATGCAAATCGGTACACAGTATCTCTATAGTCATGTGATCAACACGGATCTGTCCGATTTCCCATATTCCATCCTGATTTTCTATGGTTGGCTTCCAAAGTTTGCAGGATTGGTCCGTTTTGAACAAACTGCCTCCAATCATGAACGCAGCTTGCCATTTCCATAAAATTGCACACGCACATTCCCACTAGGCCGAGGAAGAAATGCCACTTGAACATTTTCAAATCAGCCTCATGGTGGCGCTATAACTGGCCGATTTGCATTTTTAACTATAACTGCACCGATCTGCGTGAAACTTTGCACGCACACTCCCTAGAGGCCAAGGAAAAACTTTAGACTGCAATTTTCACATCTGCTTTTTACAGCGCCACCAGGAGGCCGACTTATGTAAAATACATTTTTGGAGATTATTCCTTCAGATTCTGTCCAAAAAACACGCAAATTGGTACACTGCATCTCCATAGTCATGTGATTCTGATGGATCTGTCCGATATTTCATATTCCATCCTATTTGGCTTACAGTGGCTTCCAAAGTTTGCAGGATTGGTCAGTTTTAAACAAAATGCCTCAAAACATGAATGCAGTGTGCAATTTCCGTGAAAGTTTGCATGCAGATTCCCACTAGGCCGAGGAAGAAATGCCCCCCTTTTCACATTCACATTGGCCTTTATAGCGCCACCAGCAGGTCTAATTTAGCAAAACACAATTTTGGAACAAAATGCCTCAAATCATGAATGCAGTGTCCCATTGAAAGGCCTAAGAAGAAATGCCACCCTTTTCACATTGGCCTATTATAGCGCCACCAGGAGGCCACAATAACCTACCTGACCTGGCGGAGACCTGTGCTCCGAGGAGCACTTTTTCTAGTTTATTTTGTGGGCAAGCCTGCCTCCATGGCATGCCCAGACCAGGCCAATGGCAATGGCTTGGTCACCACAATTAGTAGGGTTAACTCTCAGGGGAGCATGAATGTGTCCCGTGAGTTATGCAGTCCATCCATTACAGCAGATCATTAGATGTGTGCAAAGTGGACATTTTGGCCTGAGGGTGGGGCTAGAGGAAAGGTTGTGAGCTCACGCCAATCAGTATGGGTCATCCTCCAGGGAGTGTGCACTTAGCAAGTTTCATGATTCAGCCTTTTAGATTTTGATCTAAATTATCTTGAAAGAGGGAATTGTGGCCTACAGATGGTATCAAAGGAAAGGCCACAAGGGATCCCCAAAATCAGTGGAGGTCATGAAGGTGCATATAGCAAATTCACTGGCAATCGAGCCAGTAGTTTGTATGATGTTGTTTGGGACCAAAGTGTTGGATGGACAAAATGAATGACCATTATACTCTGACAGAGAGGGAAAGCTTGCCCTCCATCCTTTTAGCCATGACCTCAGAATTGTAAGCTGGGCTTTTTCTGATGATCTCAGGCAGGTTCATTCAGGGTTAGAAATTGAGAGATACTGTATAACCTGGAGCCAGTCCCATGCATGCCTTACAAGTAATCAATACAATTTAAAAATCAATCCCATATCTACAGTGTACAGTAACTGGTGACCAGTGCAAGGAAGTTAAGATGGGAGTAATTCTCCTGGATATGGTAAGAAGGTGTGCCGCAGTATTCTCGATGAGTTGCAGTCGATCAATTGATTTCTTGGGGAAGCCGGAAAACCGTGTATTATAGTAGTCTGGAAGGGCTGTAGTTTTCACGTTCACAAATTGTACTGGAGTGGTATGACTGGGGCAAACATTTTAAACCAAATTAAACATTTGCAGTTTGTTTCAGAGACATAGCATACCTATAAGTCTGTGAATGAAATGTCAACCCTTCGACAAATAAATAGAAGTAACCTCTGAGCCATTAATCACGTAAAATGTTTCATTATTTCGAAAATAGCTGACCTACATGCTATTATTGAACATTTGAAATGTGCAATTTGAATTAATAATGACAAAGTGGTTAATTAAAAAATAAACCCTAATAACAGTGGTATTTTTGCGGGGCCCTGTCCAATGAAAGAGCTCCCCATCCCCCCCAGCGGCCATGCATCTGACCTTCTTGCCTGGCAATGCCTCCAGTCCATAGCCATGAAGGCATAATCCTCATCTTCTCCACTAGAGGGGGCAGTCAGTCACTAGTGAGTAAAAGAAGAACTCTCTCTCTCTCTCTCTCTCTCTCTCTCTCTCTCTCTCTCTCTCTCTCTCTCTCTCTCTCTCTCTCTCTCTCTCTCTCTCTCATCTACATCTCTCTGTGACTAACTGTGACCAGACATGTTGTTCCCATGCCTGTACTGTATGTACTAGTAGTGAGGCACAGCGGTAGAAAATCCAGTCCCAACTGCTAGAGAAAATGTAAAATGATAGAAAATCATTTGGAAAACACAATCAACTGTGAAAGCAATGAGCAAGTTTTAAAATGAATGAATGAATGAATTTTGTTTACAGGGAGCAAATATGCCATTCTTTACAAATTGGGCTTATGAGGCCCCTTGCAAGTAGACTGTTAACAGAATAATATTATTCTATTGAGATGCTTTGACATAAAAGTTTGTCATAAAATGATCCACTAAAACCCTATATTCTTCATTAACTGGGGTCCCACAGGGCTCTATCCTCATGAAACTATTTTTTCCCCTCTACAGCAAATCTCTTTGCCAAAATAACTAAGCTTTGCCCAAATTTGGCCAAATGTTCGCCTTCTGTGATATGGCTAGAATAGGGACACTTTAGGTTCATGTGTTAAACACTTGAACCACTTGAACATATTTTGGTTACATTTGTATACTCTCAGAGTTAAGTTAACACTTATTCTTAAGGTGTGTTGTAGATGTTGCACATAATGTGTAGCTGAATGATTTTGAGTGTGTGAATGTGTGCACATGTCAAGCAACGGCATACAGCTTTGTCCAAATCGATGCTGTGACAGCCGGACAGCAACCTTGTATCTCTAATTTGTATGTTTTTTTCATAAATGAATGCCCTACTTCATACAAGAGTATCACACAAAAAAAAAAACTCAACCTTTGTGAGCTTGTAGATCGGCTATGTTCACTATTTATTTGTATTTTTACTCTAATAAAAAGGAACGTTTTTGGACATATGAGGTTTTCACGCGACATTGACGATATGTTCTTCTGCCCACAGCAACAGGGATACAGTATGTGACCACGGCTGACCATTACCGTGTTGTTTCTACTCCTCCATATCCCAACAGCTTGTCTACAGATTGGACAGACTCTTTGTTACAGCCCCATCCTTAGTGCGTTGGTGTGTGTGTGTGTGTGTGTGTGTGTGTGTGTGTGTGTGTGTGTGTGTGTGTGTGTGTGTGTGTGTGTGTGTGTGTGTGTGTGTGTGTGTGTGTGTGTGTGTGTGTGTGTGCATGCTGTGTGCGTGTGTGTAAGTGTGTTTCTCGGTCTGCCTCCTAGCATGTGTAATAGTATTTGTCTGGGAAATTGTAGTTGTCTGTAAATATGTAAATATGAGCAGAATACAAGATTGAGGAAACATCAACACACACACACACACACACACACACACACACACACACACACACACACACACACACACACACACACACACACACACACACACACACACACACACACACACACACACACACACACACACACACACACACACACACACACACACACACACGTACACACTTCGTGAGGTGGAGATGAAGCTGTTGACCCCCTGCTGTGAAGAAGTGGGAGTATAGCCTCACTCACATCTTTAACTAACCAAACCTTTTCATCTCAGTGGCTTCTCTCTCTCTCTCTCTCTCTCTCTCTCTTACTCTCTCTCTCTTTTGTGCACGCACACGCACACGCACACGCACACGCACACGCACACGCACACGCACACGCACACGCACACACACACACACACACACACACACACACACACACACACACACACACACACACACACACACACTCACACACACACTCTAACTTGCAAAATATGAATATGCATTGTGTTCCTAATGACCATGCAAATCTAAGCATGGTCATGACCTGGAATGGAGCGCTGCCTGGATACACTTTGAAGATGTCAATTAAAAAAAAAGACATTTATCTGTACCGGTGTATACTGGTAGAGTTTATTTGTTTACTGGCAATAACCTGTTAATGGTCAATATAGTCATGCCTATGATCAATTATCTCCACACCAGAGATTTACTAGTATATGTTCCATCCAACAGAGGTTGCATGCTTATATAGGCACATTAATTGTTGAGGCTGCATTGTTATGTACCCTATAATCAATAACAATGTAAAACCAACATGTGCTTAGGCAACAGTATGCGTATCAATGTATTTACAGTCATCTTTTCTTCTTAGAGTTAAGCTTCCGCTTTCCATTTCTCATGACATATACTCAGAACATCAACACCAGGCTTAAAATGCAAGTCATCATCAGTAGCCCAGTTCATACGAAGAAAAGCACACAAAGCACAATAATGCTGATAGAATACAATGGAGAATTCAAGCCAGGGTAATGGCATCATAATGGCATGAAAGAACATTTTGAACATTTCTAGAAAGAAAGCGTCAGGGTGACACGCTCCAAAAATTCAGCTCACGCAGGACTGGCCAGCAGTTTCGTCCTGGCAAAGGCACATGCCAGGACTGAGCAATTTGAATAGCGATTTGTGCAGCATGGGGGTCAGACCAACCCGCCGCAAGCTGGCAGAGTTGTTGAAACAGGAGCAGTAATGCTTGGCCACTAAAAGACTGGGGGTGTGGCAAATAACCTTTTGTTCCCTGCCTTTAACCACATGCCCTGACAGGAGGATTTAATATGGAATGAATATGGTACGGAAAGATGAATTGATAATAAAAGTGACAGAGAAAGACACAGGAACTGAAAAATGGAAGCTGATAATAATCTCTGAAGACGTGATTTGGCACCATGATAGACCTCTATTGGTTAGCATGAGTTACCTTTTTTTCAGCCCAAGGGTAAGGGATTACGGAAGATCAACACACTAAATCTTCTGCATGTCATCTGTCTTTGTCAAGAGCTACTTTGCAGTAGATGAAAGAGGGCATCAGTGCATGCGTATGGGCCTTGGTCAGACTCATTTAAATTAAAAGGTAAGAAAGGGGATTCTATTTAGCTACTTGAGCGTACGTCACAGTCTGTCAACCCCATCTGGCTGTGGATTTCTTTTTTTAAGACTTTACTTTCTTCTTCCTAAACACCTCTTTTAAGAACCACGCCACCGAAGTGTTCATCTCTCGCCCATTATTTAATTGGATATTGTCCACGTATATGACAGGCTCAAGGGCAGTGTGCGGTGCACGGATTTGAATAGGCTTAAGAGAGCGTCAGAGCGTTTGAAATGGCAAAGGGAGGGAAATTACCTTTTATCATCAGGGCCGTGCACAGAAATTTTTCGGGGCAGGGACTCAAAGGGGGAAAAAAGTGCACTCACCCCACTGACATGCACTATTTCTGCCCTGATGACGCCCCACCCCCCAAAAAATAATCACACATCTGCATGCCTGATACAAGAAGTAAGATTGTTATTACCATTTAGTGTGACACTAGAGGTTATGTTATGACTGCAGTAGACTGCGCTTATGACTAAAGTTCAGATTGAAGTTAGCCAGAGGGCTTTTATATTTTCTACACCCTCAATATAGCATAGTCTGCAGAAGGAGCATAAGGTATGCTTCAAATCATTCACCATTGTCTAGGAGCACACGAAAACTACAACCTGTCTCACCTACGGTACTACAGACCAGTGCCCTGACATCAGTAATCATGAAGACCTTTGAAGCTTGAGAATCTAGTGCTCTTCCACCTCAAATCCACCACTGCCACACAAATGTGCCCCCTGCCCCCTACTGTTCCTTAGCGGTACTTTTTGCACACTTGAACCATGTTCCCTGGACACAACTGGATAATCGCTTCACACGTGACAATATTATCACCCCCCTTGTTATAGACTATCATATTATTTGCATCTGATAATTGAACTTGTGAGGTTCTACATCCCGTGTTTCATGGATATAATGTTCTGTTTGTCTTCTGTGAAAGGCTGTTTACACAGCAGTCAAACTCCTAGTACAGTACATGTAAATATACCATATAACTATGTTTCTGATTCTGAAAGAACTTAAACTTCAGAACCTCAATACTCTCCGTTAATTTAAACCTACTTTAAAGTCTGTGGCACAATACTCTATTAATAACTGCACAACATCATTTGGAATATTATCTATTACATTATCTACCTTACAATTGGAATCTACAGTCATGCGCGAGAATGTTTGTACGAGACCACTGTCCGCGCTGTGCACTGCGCATGCGTGCACGCACTTTCCCCTAACCAATTACACGCCACTTCACGCTTACAACTCCTGGACATGGCAACCCCGGCAACCCCGCCCCCCATCCAAATACTGTCTGTCTGACTCTTTGGGAGGCTTGCACGCAGCCAACGCCGTCTCGCTGGGCTGAGCGGCCTGCTTCATCAATCTGTGCCGCACATTCTGGTCCTGCAAGAGCCTGTGATAGATAGATGAACGGGTGAAATGTGTCCGTCTGTCAGTTTGCTTTCGTTTTCGGTTTGCGTCTCGAAACAAACACTGCTGTTGCCCTCGCTTTTGGTTTGCATGTCGAAAACGTCTACAGCCTACTACACGAAAGCCTCGCGCCAGCGACTAGACGGAAGGGTCGCGTAGCGACCCGCACCTCTAGTATTATACAATTATTATATACAGTATGTAACATGCTACAGTAAAGTTAAATTGAGCTATTACTGACATATCAGTATCAAAATGATACAGTAACTCCTTAAAACCAGACAATATACTTTTGAAGTCACCACCAGTGAGTAGCAACAAGTAGCACTAAAACAATAACCAATTTTGTGATACTGTTACTTTTCCTGGATGTCACAATGAGTATGTCCAAGGTTTATTCTTCAAACTCACAAGGAGCAAATCACATGAGGTTGCAATGTGATTTGAGCATTTGTTCATGGCCAGCTCTCTCACTAGAAGACTGTCTATTCTGTCTGGTTTGCACAAAATGTCCTGTACACAGTAACATCCTGAGTGTTAATTATGAGCCCATTTGGTTCCATTTGTACACTCTCAGAGCTACAAATGGATAACACGGTAGAAGCTGAATGTTTCCAGATACTCTTTGCCAAGAGTCAAGTCATGTTGTGTGCTGCAGTTTTAATGCATGTCTCCACGAAAGCACACTTGGTTCTCAACTTTGGATGAACCCGGATAAAGAATTGATTGAGTGCAGCATAATATAAATATAAGATACAGTATAGTCAGTTTTCTAAAACTGACATTGAAATATTTTCTGATAGAATGTATGAGGAAGATGAGAAAGAGATGATTCAGAATATGTGAGGAAGAGGAAGGAGTATGCTGCTTTGGTAGAAGAGCTAGGTTCGGGGATCCTGTTGTCTTGTCGATGTGAACCCCTCTGCCACAGCCAGAATCAGAATCAGAATCAGTTTTATAGTCAGGTCACATCACAGGTTTACATAAGTAAAAAGTGGGTGAAATTACTTTTCGTGCATAGCTCCCATCGTATTGTTTGTTCCATAGAAAAAAAGAGAGGGAAGAAGAAGAAGAGGTGGGGGGGGGTCAAACAAGTTATCTACATATTTATGTTACCTGAGATAATAAGGTATAGAGGTGCGTGAGCATAGCAGTAGACTTATACTGTGCATGATATACTTATGGACGTTAGTTAAGGTGCTAAAAAAACAATAAAAAGACAAAAGTCAGTGCATTGTACATGGGATTAAGGTGCAAAATGTCAGTGCGTGTCGACCGCATAATCCACATAGGGTAGACTGACAGACACTGGTGTAATCCGCAAGTAGGTCCATGAGTAAGAGCAAAGAAAAAAAAAAGTCAAGTCACTTGTCCCTGGTATAATCCACAGGTAGGTTCAAGAAAGAGCAAAGGTCCGCGACCAGCCTGACAGCACCGCCTGTCATCAGGCTGCTGAGCAGGCTCATGCCTTGTTCAGCAGCCTGACGGCAGCCGGGTGAAAACTGTTCAAGAACCTGGTAGTGCTACTCTTGATACTGCGGTAGGCCCCCTTGCCCGGCCGTGGTCGTTGTAGGGGTTTGAACAGTTTGTGACTTGGGTGGTGCTTGTCTTTGATGATGTGCTGGGCTTTGACTACACACAGCTTTTTGTACAGTTCCTGGAGCGCGGGGAGCTCGCCTCCCCCCTCTGCCGATCGTACTGCTCACTGTAGGCTTATCTTTTCTCGGGCCGTACAGTTTCCACACCAGGCCGTAACACAGGCTGATAGAACGCCTTCAGCTGAGCTGTTACAGTGTGTACCCCGTGGAACTTGAACTCGCTGACCCTTTCCACTGCAGCGCCGTTGATGAGGATGGGCATATGATATCTCCGCGGCCTCCTGAAGTCCACAATCGGCTCCTTGGTCTTGTCGACGTTAATGGAGAGGTTGTTCTCCCGGCACCAGAGTGCCAGTGAGTTGATCTCACCTCTATGGTCAGACTCGTCATTGTTGATGTGTACAGGGAGTAGAGGAGAGGGTTCAGCACACATCCCTGGGGTGCTCCAGTGTTGAGGGTCAGGGGGTCAGATGTGATGCTGCCCATTCTCACCACCTGATGTCGGTTGGACAGACGCACATGTTTGGAAGTAACCCTAGGTCTCGGAGCTCTGTGTCAAGTTTTGCTACGACAATGGTGTTGAATGCTGAGCTGTAGTCCACGAACAGCATACGTACATATTTTGTCCTGCAGTTGTCCATGTGCGAGATGACGGTGTGGAGAGCCATGACGATAGCGTCATCGGCCAAGTTATTTGTGTCCACCAGTGAAAAACTGTGAAAAACAGCTCTAGATAGATGTGTGTAATTGTGTACATACAATAGCCTACCGTATACTGTGGTATGTTGGCATATGTACTAAATGGTTATATATTTTTCTGTCTTAGTTAATATACTTCATAGAAGATGTATTTGTGAATGTATTTACAGTGGTTGACCAGTTTTTGTATATTTTGAACAATACAAATGACGCAAACAATTAATGTGATTAAGCAAATCACCCACACACAAGAGGAATAGACAACATTCTGAGGCAATGCTGATGGCTAATGTTGCTAACAAGCATGACTAACATGATATATTTATCCCTGATAGCCTCCTGTGTCATTCATGTGATATTTCTGCTTCAATCATCCCAGCCAAAGGCGGTGAGGTTGTTATTGCCACAGTGCGAGCCTGAGCTCATTAGAGCTCTTGAAGGTTATTTATCTAATTAGTATGACAATAGAAACATTATGTGTAAGCCAAGGGGTGTGCGTAAGTGTGTGTGTGTGTGTGTGTGTGTGTGTGTGTGTGTGTGTGTGTGTGTGTGTGTGTGTGTGTGTGTGTGTGTGTGTGTGTGCGCGCGCGCGCGCATGCGTGTGCATGCATGCTAAAGTTGCGTAGATGAAACATAATGAGTGAAAGAGACGAAGAGAAATTAAAACATTAATTAGAGAAATGCGCAGATGGCTGGAAGTGCAACATCAACGGACAAGGTGAGCAGCTTCAAGAACTGAC
>NC_139949.1:19024130-19044130 GCF_963454915.1 Gymnoscopelus microlampas | reverse complement strand
TACACGGTTTCTGCCCGACAGCAACAATATATGTATTATTGTATATCGTGCTCATGCTGAATTTCTTCAGCCGCCTAAGGCAGTGTGGACCTTGAGCCCTTTACGCCACGTGTGTGGTGTGTGTGTGTGTGTGTGTGTGTGTGTGTGTGTGTGTGTGTGTGTGTGTGTGTGTGTGTGTGTGTGTGTGTGTGTGTGTGTGTGTGTGTGTGTGTGTGTGTGTGTGTGCGTGCGCGCGGCCCATGTGAGGTCCTCGGAGATGTCCCTGACCCTCTCCACCTCTATGCTGTTGATGTAGATGGGGCTGTGCTATGCTTCCTGGAGTCGACGATCAGCTCCTTGGTCCAAGTAGAGTTGACTTCTCATTATGTACACAAAGAAAAGGGACTACTGACTGATTCAGCATCTTCTTCAATACAGAACACAACTAGATGGTTGAAGTAACCGGGGAATTAAGTTGCAGAGTTTGGGTTTCTAGCACCATTTGTCCAGCCTCTGTTTCCTTTGCTTCCTTTGCTCGTTTTCCTGAGGGTGGGTGTAGAGCAATTGAAACTAATTCTCTGGACGAGGAAAAAACTGCTTGCACACGAAAAAAGGTATTTCAGCTTGGGAGGGAAGATATATATAAATAGTATCCCTATTCTGGGGGGAACATTCGCAGAAAATAACCAATCTACAAGCTCGCAACGCGTCACAACGAGCCGCAACGTGCTGTGAGCTTGTAGATCAGCTATTTTCGGTAAAAATATTTTGTGTAGCAGGAAAAGAAAGCCAACTCAGGTCAGTTTGACTAAGAATAGAGGGTCTGAGTGGTTAAGGCAGTGCCAAAGAAATGGCATCTTGAATTCAGCCTATGTGATTGAATTGTACTTTCCCCCCCATGTTTATTATCCCAATAACTTCTTCAGTAAACACACCAAAGCCAGTAGTTAAACCTATCCTCCTGTGTCCTGCCTCCCTCCTTTGAGTTTCTCTCCTCTGTTCACCGCTACCCCAGTCATCCATTAATTATGGCCATTGGTAACCCAGTTCACAATAACACTATCTCTCAAAACAGACGCCTGATTTCCTGTTATTCAGGCATTGAAACAAGCTTGCCCTATAAAGGTGAATCTTTGTAACCAAGTGGGTTCTCAGACTGCAATACTCCTACAACGAATAATAATAACAATAATCTATCTGCACTGAATCTCTGTGAGTGTGTGTGTCTGTCCATTTGTCCCCGGCATATCTCGAGAACCATCCGACCGATCAAATTGAAACTCGCCGTGCGTATTGTAGAGGACCCGAGGGAGTGAGTGCCGAGTTGAGTTCTGGCGGTTGTCCGGAACTATCTATAAATCCGCAAATCTCCATATCTGTCCATCTGTTGGACTGTGCCCCTTTTATGCCCATATGGAGATCTCTGTATCTGTCTTTCTGTCGGTCTGTGTCCCTTTTGTGCCCATATACAGTATGAAGATGGACTGGCCATCAAGCACTTTGTACTCTGACAATGGGTACAGCGGGTCCTCTTGACAACGGTTCAATGTGTTCACAACAGGCATCATTCCCAACGGGCATCGGCCAGTCTATATCTACAAATGTGCGGAATCTCTGTGTGTATGTCCTTGTGTCCCCTGCATATCTCGACCGGTCGACTTCAAACTTATTTGCCAAATATTTGGGGGCTCACCGATCTATCATTATGATATCTTGAGGAGCTTTCACCATTAGAACCACCTCTGGGCAGACGAGCAATCAATGTAAAAAATGCAGGAAATGAAACAAAGATAGCAAACTGGGACAAATGAGTCAAACTAACCAGAAGCTTTTGTGCATTAACGGCACTCATTCTCTCTACCCAGAGGACGGCCATCTAATCAGAGCTCTCTACTCTCTGAATTGGCCTGCAGTCAAAGGTCATAGGGTCAATAACAGCGGGATGTCAGTGTATTGATTTGTGTGACGTGTCCCCCGTTTTACCCTGTATACGTTATTTCTGTTCTCATTACCTTGCAGATACATTACACACGCACGCACGCACGCACGCACGCACGCACGCACGCACGCACGCACGCACGCACGCACGCACACACACACACACACACACACACACACACACACACACACACACACACACACACACACATGCACACACCAATGCATACATATTAAAGAAATACAAATCTAACATTTAGACCATCACAGAAAATGTACGCGAGCCTGCTGCTCTGAGCACCACATTATTTTCCATTTTCGGACAGGGGATTTGGTGTATAGAGGGGTAAAAAGGAGGGTATACCCCTGGGGGACCCTGGTCAACAAAGTATACAGGGTTTAAGTGAAAGCAAATATATCATAATATATTAAATAACAGGATATAATCATATTATCATGGTTCGATGCTGACTGGTGGAACAGCACTGCAGCGAGCAATGTGATGTGCATGAACGCATCTGTATGTCATTATGGCTGTAAACATGCTTATTTAAGCGGTGATTTCACATCAACAGTATGCAAACTAAAATATCAATTACTGACGGAGGCGGAGAAAGAAGCGCCGATGGCCTAGATACAAGGATGTGTGCTTATGGACCTATTCACTCAGCATGATATGATTATTTGTGCCAAAATAATGAGTGTTATTATGGCTCACGATATGAAAAGGATTGTATCCTGAATTTCATTGCTGTCACCTGTTGGGTAGAAAACGTGTATGTCCAAACTGTTATTTGGACGATGGATCCGATGTAGTTATTTACAAGTGCTTGTTAATACTTTTGATTGATTAAATATTTATAAAACCCACACAAAGATTTAACCACTTCAAATCTGGTGAACCTATTTTGGTCATGCCATTATAGGTGAGATTTTTTTTCTCTCAAACATTTAAAAAAGTTCAAACGCAATGTGCTGTCAGTATGTTATTTGGCTATTTTTGATACCTTTGCTCAACAATTTATGGAGAAAAAAAAACACAAAAAGATGAAACATGGAGATACAAGGTTTCTGCCGGACAGCAACAATTTATGTTAATGAGTCATTTGTTTGTGTGAATGGGAAATAACTTTCAGAGCTAAATAGCCTTATCAACACCACCATGCAAGCTCATCCATGTCTGCAAAAGGGAACAAGGTAATCACTGGTAATATTGGATATTGGATAACAATTCACTTTGGGGCTGAATCCTAACTTGTACTGAAGAGCTGGTGGCGGCAGTGGCTCAGGAGGTAGAGTGGTAGTGTTGCCAGATTCTGTGAGAGAAACAAGCAACCAGGTCTAGGAAAACCAGCCCAAAAGAAGCGACTATGGGCCACATGAGCACTTTAACATATACATCAGCTATTTGAAAATAGCAGATCCACAAGCTCACAACGCGTCGCACTGCGACGCGTTGTGAGCTTGTAGATCGGCTATTTTCAAATAGAATGTTGCGGGGAAATTATAACAAGCAGATCTGGCGACCCTGTAGAGTGGCCTCCCAGTTCGACATATCTAATAAAATAAAATAGCTGTAATATCAATATAATATCTAATAAATCTAATATAATACAGTGAGGTTGTTAGGTTTTCAATTAAATGAGTCCCGGTGTGGGTACACGATATGCTCGGCCGATGAGTCCCACTAATCTTAGATTAGATGTTGGCCTATTTGACAGTGCAGAAGCATTTTGCTTTGATGCCTATAACATTAACGAGCGTCAACGAGCGTCAGCTGGACACAGACACACACACCTGCTCTCTGCAATGCTCTAATTTGAAAGTGACTGGAGTCTGTCTCATTTCTCTGCAAAAGCCCTTGAATATGATGGAATATGATTAAGGGTTACTGTGATTATGGTAATCTCACATTTCATATCACACACACCATTACAGTAAGAACTGTAAAAACGTATTAAAAAAAGTTTTTCAAAAACCGATACCGATATTACCCTATATTACATTTTTATGCTAATATCAGCCGATAATATCGGACATCCCTACAGTGAACCCCTAATTTCTCCCGATGAGCATATTAGTGCCTTGCATGGTTTCCTCCGCCATCGGTGTGTGAATGGGTGAATGTAATGCACAATCATTGTAAAGCGCCTTGGATATAGGCGCTATATAAATGCACCATTTTTCTTTTAGTGCATAGAGAGGATGAAAGAGAGTTTGAAGGTGAAACATAAGCCATGTGTGGCCCATCTGTCCCTCCCCTCTCCCATCCATCCATCCATCCATCTTCATACCATTTATCTGCATACCGCATCAACAGGGAAAAGAGAGCACCCAGACATTGTATTCCATCTTCTGCCAGCCCCAGGCCACTTGGGAGATGTAGTTCCTCTGGCTGTATACTCTGAGGGGAGGTGTATGGTGGTCTACCTATACACCATGCCTGGTATTCTGCCAGAAGAAGGACACAGCATCTTGAATTCAGCCTCTGTTGTTTATTGGAGCAGCCTAACCAGGCACCTGAAACACGTCAATGTCATTTAACCACTTTCAACCTGGTGACCATTTTTGGGCAAACATTTTCAAAAAATTACAATGTTTTTTTTTAATATCTACAAGAGCACATTGTCATACAATGAAGTATAACATAGGGCTTAAGTGGTTAAACTTGTATTCCCTTAGATTTGATAATGATAAGGAAGGACATTGGAATCCGAAGCCTCCTCACACAGACAAAATCTGGATCCAGTTTTATACTCTGACAAACAAACCAACACTCTGGATTTAACTGTGCAGAATGGCTACGGTGTAAGGTAAGGTAAATGTACTTGTATAACACATTTCATCCACAAAGGCATTTCAAAGTGCATTGCATAAGGCATACAATGTGTTCAAACACATAAAAGGCTCTAAAAAGAATGCTAGGGGGAATTTGCTGATAAATAATTATGTGTCATAAACAGGTAGCACATTTTCTGTGTAATGTTATGCATGGATTCTATAAGTCAGGAATGGCACCTCATGAGGGCAAATGCAAACAAATGCCTTTCTAATCTTGAAGTAAACTTGTTCAAGGGCATTTTGACAGCGTGTTTTCAAGGAATGGAGACAATTATTTATTATTCACCTTGCCTGCCTTTCCCTATCAGTCTAAGGATTCAAACAAGGGAGCACCTTTAGAATATAGTAGCTTTCACAGCTTTGGCATCCTGTAGGCTCAATGGTTTTATTTTTTTATTTAGCATTTGTTTACAGTCATTAAATTGTTACTGAACTTATTTGAATTTCGTTCTTGAATAATTCTTTCATCCAGGGACTACTTTAGACTAGATTTCTATCAAATTAAGTAAAAAGTGTTCATTGAACTTGGACTGTGAAACATTCTAAGTTACAAATGGATAATTGTTTTGGTAATTGATAATGGGTCTTACTTTGACTTAATCCTCTTGGCCCCCTTGGGAGCATAGGGCGTCCACCATGGATCTCCACCTCACTCTACTCTGCGCAATGTTCTTTACTTCTTGCCAGGAGGTCCCCATCTTGGTCAGTTCACCAAGTGTGGACCGCCTCCAGTTGGATTTTGGTCTCCCTGGCTTCCTCTTGCCTTGAGGATTGTAGTCCAGAGCTTGTCTTGCTATATTACTCGGATCCTTTCTAAGTGTATGGCCGATCCATCCAATTGATAATGGGTAGCTATGGTTAAATGCTTATGGTCACAATAAGGGTACTCAGCTCGCTTTTCTCCCTCCATTTCCTGGACTAACAGTTTTGGACATAATTATAGGGTTTCCACCCGACAGCGTCATTTTTGGTGCCAGCCAGGTAGCCTACTTTGTTTTGCACTGCAGATAGAACCCCCTCAATGTAACTGGTTGTCATAGCAACGCCCATCCCGCTGCGTAGCAGAGTGCTAAAGAACAATGGTGTCTCTATTTCACATGTAAGTCCAACATTTCTGATAACATTTTAGGCGGGAAATAGGCCATGGAGTTGCTCAATATTGATTCATTTCACATTTACAACAGCTAGTTGAAAAGTTTGTCAGAGTCGAGTTGAGCCCAGTACCTAGCAGTGGAAAAGCACCATTAAAAACTAATAGCCTGGACAGAGTGGGAAAAGGGAGTTTGTGAGAGACAGAACCACAGAGTACATTTTCTGTGTGTGTGTGTGTGTGTGTGTGTGTGTGTGTGTGTGTGTGTGTGTGTGTGTGTGTGTGTGTGTGTGTGTGTGTGTGTGTGGATAGTATAATTGGAGAAATAAGACATTGTAAGGACCATTTTCCCTGGTCCTCACAAGGGAGAAAGATTTGTTGATTTACAATTAGGAAAAGATTCAGGTAAGTGTTAGGCTTAGGCATTAGGGGTTAGGTTTAGAAAAGGGGTTGGGGTTGCGTGTGAGCATGCGTGCGTGCTTATGTGTGTGTGAGAGAGACAGAGAGAGAGAGAGAGAGAGAGAGAGAGAGAGAGAGAGAGAGAGAGAGAGAGAGAGAGAGAGAGAGAGAGAGAGAGAGAGAAAGAGAGAGAAAGAAAGAAAGAGAGAAAGAGAGCAGGTTAACATGCTTGTGCATGCGTTCCTCTATGTGTGTATGCATTATGTGCATGTCCATGTAAGCACTGAGGCATGCCTGTGTGTACGGACAGGACAGCTGCAGGTGTTTTTGAGAGCACGGGCAAGTGGATAGATAGAGCCATGCTGTCAGTCAGGGCTATTGTCGCCTGTCTAGCATAGGGGGGACAGCTGTGTGTGTGTGTGTGTGTGTGTGTGTGTGTGTGTGTGTGTGTGTGTGTGTGTGTGTGTGTGTGTGTGTGTGTGTGTGTGTGTGTGTGTGTGTGTGTGTGTCTCTCTCTCTCTCTCTCTCTCTCTCTCTCTCTCTCTCTCTCTCTCTCTCTCTCTCTCTCTCTCTCCAGTTTGTCATAGCCATCACATGCATTCTTCATCCCTATCAATCACCATGTCTCTCCATGCCACTCACTTGACTGTCTATCTCTCCCTACCTGACAGTCCATCACAGTTTTTCTCTGTTCTTTTGGGCTGCAGTCTCCAGTATACACCCTGGGTCATTGTCGCTCCTAATAACTTTGCAAATCAATCGTGTTCCCGGTACAGGCACAGGGAAACAAGAGAAACATGTTTGTGAAACCCCACATTCCAAATAGGATGCCCCGTCACTGTTTCATCAAGTCGGGGTGACACTAAAACATTTTTTTCACTGG
Organism: Gymnoscopelus microlampas; assembly: GCF_963454915.1. Taxonomy (NCBI): domain Eukaryota; kingdom Metazoa; phylum Chordata; class Actinopteri; order Myctophiformes; family Myctophidae; genus Gymnoscopelus; species Gymnoscopelus microlampas. The sequence goes on along the minus strand of NC_139949.1, from coordinate 19,037,000 downwards.
TCGATAGGCACTAACTAACTGCAGTTGTTTATCCCAATGGATTTCAAACTATTTGTGCCCAAGGCACACCAAAGGCAAGTCAAAATCTCGAGGCACACATGCATTAATTGAGAAAAAAGCAGATCTACATGCTCACAATGCTTTTTAAATCTCGCCCCACCCATACAGTATCACGATAAAAAAATAAATCTAACACTAAAACAAATAAAAATTACCGTAAACTAAAACTATGACTACAAAGTAAACTAGCAAACCCACTTTAAAAAACGAATTCAAACTAAACTGAAATGGAAAACAAAAAGTAAAAAATTATAATAAAAACTAATGAAAAATGCTAAACTATAATAACCTTGGACACCATGATGTTCAAGTAGGAAACAGGAAAATAAAATTATATTTTCAACGAGGACAAAAATGTGTGTGTCAACGCATTTTTCTGTTGCAAATATTTTGTATTTTTGTCACCACTTTCACCACTTTTTCTTGGTAGAAAGTACATTATTTGTGTCGAGTACAACTACTTTGCAGGGGCTTAAATTAAGCTTTTAGTCGTTTGGAGACGTGACTGTGTATGCAATATCATGTCAGAGTGTCATGGAAAAGCTTGCCCTCAATTGGCCGTCCATGAATAAATAAAGGGTTGAATAAAAGGACGCTGGCTTCCTCAGTGGTAGGGTATTATTACAGAGCGTGTCCAGCCCTCCAACCAAAGGACCCAGGTGCAAGTCCTGCACCTGTCTGCCGCCCTGTGAACCCCTTCATCCCCAGCTCCAAGAAACGCGGAGGTTGACCCCCGCTCTTTGATCTACACTGGGACATCCAGACAGACAGTGGCCAGGGATGACACTGTCCTTTTGCTGATCAATGCTAGTATCATACGGTGCTTTACTAAGACAAATGGAGATAAAAGATAAAAGGAGATAAAAGATGAGCAGAGGGCGATTATAGATGAAAGGAGCGCTTTCGCAGGTGTCTCACAATCTGGGCTGTGGTTGAATTCTAAAAGAATGAATAGGTGTTTTTTATCCTGTACAGTACATAAGCGAAACACTAAACTCTGACCTCACTAACGAGATACATAATTATGTGTAGTTGAGCCTGCATGTGAGGAAATGAAAAGTAAACATTTAAAATAAATGTACTTTTAACAAGCATAGTATTATGTATGTCTTTTTTTTTGTGAGAGAGAGAGAGAGAGAGAGAGAGAGAGAGAGAGAGAGAGAGAGAGAGAGAGAGAGAGAGAGAGAGAGAGAGAGAGAGAGAGAGAGAGAGAAAAGAACAGAAGTGGAACATTCATGATTAGGACCTGATTGCACTGACTAATTATATCCTTTCCCCATGTGCACTGAACGCCATATATCCACTGGCAATGTTCCATATTGGTGTAATGTGGGATTTATGTAAAATCTTGTTCCATACATTTGCCCACTCTCAATCCAGTGTAATTTACTTAAATCTTGACCCACTGAAGCACGAATCAGATTTACATAACATATGACGGTGCATACACTGCCACATAAAGTAGCTATGTAAGCAATCTGGGAACCCAGAGCTAACTGCAAAGGAAAAACAGCGACCTCTGCTGTTTGTGACTATGTCAGTTAACTCTGGGACAATGACGACGCAGCACATGTGCGCAAGGAAACCGGGGTTTAAGTCTGCCTTCACCGCTCCACTTCCGGGTGGTGTGACTACGTTTTCATTCCCACTAACAATATTTCTACACGGAACACTAACACCACTTCTCCCAGAGAACATGGATCGTTTTGGTTATAAGCCCACTTGTTTCTATGATGAAAGAGTAAGAGCAAATGTGAATATCTTTCCGTGGTTTTGTCTGCTCCGCGGACGCTATTGTTAAATTAGTTTCGGTTAGTTTCCAGTAGGGAATGATCGACGGACACGTGAATCCCGCCCACTACATTTGATTGGGTAAAGCGCGGCCTGCTTCCTGATCTGAAGGCACTCCCACTCCCACACAGTGTGTACACGTTCTGACGAACCTTCAGGACAGATTCCAACGCAGTGCAGAATCTGTTCTTGAGAGATTATGTAGTAAGTGATAGGTCACCCAAAAAATGTACTATGATTACTAAAATTACTATTAGCAATTACACATCCCATGATAGCCTGGCATGGCCAGACTAATATCACTGCGTAGATATTAGTCTGGAATCTCTGTGTGGAACCTGCATCGCCAAGGGGCGAATAAAAAAAAAAGCGTCTCGTGATAAACCCATGCACTCCATATTTGCATATTGGGTCCTGATTGGTCCCTCACTACTTCGGAGGGAGGGAAATCCAATCACAACTGAGCAGCGCCAGACCAAATCTGCCAAGGGCAATTCTTTTTCCAATGGCACATTCGTCTGGTGTCCAGGCTAATCCCATGTAGCCTTGAATTCACCGTGATTTTTCATAAGCCAATAATTTGATGACCGGCGGAAAGATGCTACTGTCTCCGGTATAGGAGACTCCGCAGGTCTCCTACCGGAGACTCAGCCGGTCATGAAATTATTGGCTTAGGAATCCGACAAAAACATGGGGTGAGTAATTGATAGAAAATAAGTTGGGTGAACTACTCTTTTAAATCCCTCTGCCTGTGAGCACAGTGTTCATTTCTTGTGTAGAAGATTCGGGAAACAGAGCAAGCAACAGACGAATACAACATTTCACGATAATGTCTGGGAATTGGACCGACTCTTAAATAATATAGCCTACATATTTATAGGCCTGCAGTAATATACAGTATACTGTATACTGTACACAGTTCCATCCATTAATCTCTCCCTTTATCTCTTACAGCTTTTTATCTCTCCTGTGCCTTTCTCTGTCTCGAGTCGCCGCTTCAAGATTACAGAAATATTGTCAGGAACCAGTGGGTTTCACTGTTGCACTCCTGACCATCAGCTGCTTGCAATGTTGGAGAACTAGGAATCAAACATTCTGCCGTGCCACAAAAGCCTGGTGAATCTAGCCCGGGTTGGTCACGCCCTCAGCCAGGCACAACATCGTTTTGTAAAGAAAAATCTCTTCTGGTGCCCAGATCTGCAGTCTGCTCACACCTCCCACGCTCTCCTGCAAGCTCAATCATCAGCCCATAATAAAAGGTGCAGTAACCAGGTCCTGCTCTGTCGCCTGTGACCTCATCCATGCAGAGAGAACGAGCAGGGCTACCCAGCACATAGGCAGGGGTCCCTTTGTTGGATTTTGAATCACATGCAAATCACAAATTTGCGGGTTAGCATGTACGTAAACATGGACATTTTATTTATTTATTATGTTGTTGTTTTTTTCGTTTTTTCTGTAGCCATGGCCAATTAAAAATAATGTTCAAAACAAAATCTTACTCAATAAACAATTAATTAAAGTTGTTGTTATCAGCAGACCATGTAAGACAACAATATTTTGAGTTGCCAAATGAATCAAAATATCTGTAGAACGTCAATTCTTCTAACTAAACATTTTTAAATCGTTTTCGTGCACATTTTGAAACGTGATTTTATTTCTACTTTCTTTTTGTAGGATGGGATGCCAGCCTCTAGCAAGCTGGTATCAGAATCACACTTGAACAAAGCACCCATCTTTCACCATTTACTGCACACCTTGTGTACTGCGTCTAATGGTGTGATACTATTGGTGAGAGAAAAACCTGCAAGAGTCAATATTGGTCTAATAGCATTACATTCCCACATACATTCTCCCATTCTCGTGTGTGTGTGTGTGTGTGTGTGTGTGTGTGTGTGTGTGTGGGTGTGTGCGTGCGTGCGTGCTTGCGTGCGTGCGTGCGTGCGTGCGTGCGTGCGTGCGTGCGTGCGTGCGTGCGCGCGCGCGTGTGAATTCCAAATAAAATTCATGAAGCTGTGAGTATATTCAGCAACAATTCAATCATTTGGCTCCCAATTCAACCCACCTGTAGTATACTGTACAGTCAGTGAACTATCACCCTCTGAAACACGAGGGGAATCCTTGCTTGGTATTCTGGTGGTCACACCATGTGGTGATCAATTCCCATTATCAACCAACTGATAAAAGGTTGGTTTTAATAATGTATTATTACATCATCTTATGGATTCACGTTACATACTGTGTAGCTTGAGGCTCAGGTTATGTTTTCTTGACAGCACCATCATAATCCATGTTGTCACTGACAAATATTCGATCAACAGTTGAGTGTATAGTGCAGTGTTTGTGCGGTTGGTGCATGGTTGTTGTTGTTGTCTCGTGTAGGATGATTGTCACTGTCGGGTGGAAACCTTGAATGTAAAAAAACAACGTGTTGCAACACGTCGCATCATGACGCAAGTTGTGAGCTTGTAGATCTGCAATTATTTCTTGTGACACTCTTTGTGACAAAGTAGGGCATTCATTTACAAAAAAACATAAAAAGTTGAACTATGGAGATACAAGTTTCCTGCCCAACAGCAATGATGTGTCTCCTCTCCCTCTTAGCGCGGTAGAGAAGGCTGGTGAAATGTTCTTGTCTCCGGGAGACAAGCGTGTTTCCACCGGGTGCAGTACGTTTTCTACCCCCCTCCTTTGCTATTGTTGTTATTGCTGCTACAGTGCTGTGGATGGTGAATCTTGGTGAATGGTTGCTGTGTTGTTTCTCTCCTTCTCAGAGCGTATAGGGAGAAGGCTGCTGCTGACTGGTTGTCGTTGTCTCCAGGAGGTGGCGAAGGCCAGCGACTGCAAATGTCGCATCTCTCTCATGAGAGCCATTTAATTGATTTGTATTGGAAGGCACCTTTGTGGTGTCTGTCTAAAAGGGCGAGAGTGCGAGTGCAATGCTGATACACGTACACACGTGTGTGTGTGTGTGTGTGTGTGTGTGTGTGTGTGTGTGTGTGTGTGTGTGTGTGTGTGTGTGTGTGTGTGTGTGCGTGTGCGTGTGCGTGTGTTTGTGTGAGTGTGTGAATCAATGCGTAATGCTCTGATAACATAAAAGTGAGGCTGCTAATTATTTCACCACAGGAAGAGAAATTATTTCCATGACACTTTTACTGAAATTAGATGGTGGCATTTGAGCAGGCTTTGCCCTTATTACGCTTTCCTACAGTCTGTGTATGCGTGCGTGTGTGCATGTGTGCGTGCGTGTGTGTTCGTGCATCTAAATAAAGTGCATTTGTGTGCTTTGCTACTGTAGGTCTTTGTTTATGCACGCTTGTGGCAGTACAGTACAGTAGTGTGTGTGTGTGTGTGTGTGTGTGTGTGTGTGTGTGTGTGTGTGTGTGTGTGTGTGTGTGTGTGTGTGTGTGTGTGTGTGTGTGTGTGTGTGTGTGTGTGTGTGTGTGTGTGTGTGTGTGTGTGTGTGTGTGTGTGTGTGTGTGTGTATTGTGTGTATTGTGTTTTGGTGTGTGAGAATCTTCCCATTCCCATATACCTCTCCAAGATCAATGTTTGTTTGTTTTCTGGGTGAGTTATTAATTATTCACAAGCCAAGTGAGGTGCTCTGCTTTGAAGCTTGAGTTAACTAGGATCTCCCATTCCCAATAATGATATGGGAGTTGAGAGTTGTACCAGTCTCCACATCCATAATGTTATCTACTCTGGAAAACAACCATTTTGGGGGTGTTAGTAGTGTACTGTATGTGTGGTGTGTACTGTGTATGTGGTGTATTTGGTGTTACTGTAGTACTTAACTGTATATGTGGTGTAGGCTATTTGTACTTAGCGTTGGTACTGTATAGGACTGCAACTTACTTTTAACATTTTTACATTTCAATGAATCCATGCTAAAAGAAATCCTAATAGATTTTTTAAAAATAATCGAGTACATCCATCAGTCTGATTAACATACAGTTAGCCCTATTTTATATGTCGCACAAACATAGATTATGAAAAATAATATTTGTTTAATTGATTAAGTTGGATTGATCAGTTAGATTAACTGCTGTAACTAGTAGACTACTGTATTGAATGTGTGGGGTATTTGGGTATAGGGGAGCAGAGCAGACAGAGAAACATGACGTATAGGTACGGAAGGCGAGAGGAGGTAAACAAACCAAAGAAGAAAAAGAAGAATGGGAAAAAGAACCTGCACAGTCAAGGTTCTGGGAGTGTTTTCCACAAGCACATGATCTAGTGTCGGCCCCGGACCTGGTCAATTCACCGGTGGGCCCTTTGCTTTGAATAATAGAAGAGCAGGCCTTGGTAGAAGTCAGCTGAATGCATCGCCTTGCTGTGGGAGTCGATATTTTCCTCTATTCTCCCTCTCAGAGGAGAGATCCGAATCGCAGCTGAGGTGAGCTTGTTTTTGTCTCAATGACGTGGGCTGAGTTTTGTGCGCCGGCATGGGGAGACCGAACCAAAGAGCGTGAGGATGCAGTGAATGGAATGATGTATTGAATAATCACAGTCTCTTTTCACTGGGCAGTAGGGCAGCCAGGCTTTATACCACACCAGGCCATTAGACCAGATGCACACACTATTGACATCCCACTTTTCACTGCCTCCAATCTCTGAAAGGATTTATTTTCTTTCCTTTTTAACCACTTAACCCATTAAGACCTGAGGGTGATTCTACAAAATGTCTTCTAAACAGTTTTTTGAAAACTTCTGTTACTATGTCAATGTATATGTATTTGGCCACGGACCCCCATCTCAAAATATTTTGTTCCAGGGAACCCCAGAAGCAAACATGTTCGCTTGAAAAAATATGTATTCAAAGATTTGCACACATTTTCACGATTTCTCTAAAATAGCAGATCTGCAAGCTCATAGCTCGGCACTCGGTGCCGCGCTATGAGCTTGTATATCTGCTATTTTTGAATAGCCAAAGTGTAAAATAATGCTTTTTAGCTCAAATCGAAAAATGACACAGATGCTTCTCCCGGTCTTAATTGGTTAAACCCTGTATACTTTGTTAGGCACATATTTCTTTATTTGTTTTTAAACTTGGAGAAAATAAATATACCAGTACTGTAACTGTAATGCTATATTGACCGGATCTGTAGGATGGTAGTAGTACGTTAATAGAAGTTTTTCCATCTGGTGGATGTATTCTGGCCCCCCCAAAAAAGTGGATTTTACAGCATAGAAGGTGGAGTTCTGAGAGTCTTTAAAAAGTAGATTCTTAGTGAAAGTATATTACTACAGTGAAGACAAGACAACATACACCGGGTCAAAGGGGAAAATACACGTATACAGTTGCTTGGGAGAACTCCTAACACCATGGACCATATAGCCTGGTATTTCCTGCACTTCCTTCACACTTCCGGTTAGACCCTCTCAGCATTAGTCTCTTCCAGGGTTTATCTCCTCTTGAGGTGGACATGGAACTGGGAAGGAGGTTAGAAGGCAGGCAGAGAGGGGCCCATGACAGCAGATTGAGCAGCACGGTGGCCCTGGCCTCACACTCCACCCAGACCCTTGGTGGAGAGAGAGGTCCCACTGCGCTGGAAGGGCAGGAAGCAGAAGGTGGAGGGGTTGAGGAGAGGACAAACGAGGGCTCACCACGGTGGACCATGGGGGCACGAGAGGAAGCGAGACATACGCTCTCTGTGGTGGTGAGTCTGGGTCTTTATGAACGTGTGAGAGGTTTTTGGGAGTCCACGTGCATTGTGTGTGTGTGTGTGTGCGTGCGTGCGTGCGTGCGTGCGTGCGTGCGTGCGTGCGTGTGTGTGTGACTGTGTGACTGTGTGACTGTGAACATTATGCATGAGCAAATGGATGCATGCATGCATATGTATCTTGATGGGACCCCAACAGGAAGCCCTTCTACCATCTGGCTCGGAGCAGCTTCAAAGCTTAGCACCGGGGCACCAGGGGTGATCCGCGGGGTCCTTCCCCCAGACAGAGGGCTCGTAGGCCGGGAAGCCATCTGTAAGATATGGCCTGGAGAATGGAGGGGTCAGACATTCACACGCAGTAAAATCCTGTTCATTTACTGTAACTATGAAAAGGGGTAAAAATCCCTAGGATTTTGCTTTGCAGCAAGTCTACAGGGAACAGAGTGGACACATCCTTGGGTTTCTTCCTATACGACCCGTGTAGCAGCGCTGCCTGAAGCCCAGGAGCCTCCATTCTCTCCATTGGCCATTGACAATTTGGTTTCCACTACAGTAGGCTAGGGTCTAAATCCTGGTGGTTATAAACGCAGACAAACATGTGTGCACCCACTCGAGGTAGCATACAATTGCACCAAAGTTTTGAATTTGTAATTCTTTTTTCAATTCTTTTAGACTTTTTGTTTTTAAATTCTGTTTAGTTTGAATTTGTCCTTGATGATGTTTTGCTACTTTATTTGCAAAAAAAGAAAAAGACAAAAAGGGGTTTTGTTTAATTAGTTTTAGTGTCAATTTTAGTTCATGTAGTACTGGAGGGTATTTGTCAGTGGAGAGTGTAAAAATGTCAGAAAAAGAATTCAGTGTAAAACAACCTAATGTGCAAGCTTTTCAAACAGATTTTCACATTCATGGATTTCGCCCCCCTGAAATGTTCCACATATTTCATCACCTTCCACTACAAGGCACTTGCTCGTATCTGTGGCACAGTCGTATTCAGAGTAATCCCAATGCCACCATGGATGGATTAGCAATATGTCACAGACTGTGTGAGGTGCCGACAGCTGGTATAAAACTGGCACATCTAAAACAAAATAGGCTTATGGACAAAATAAATTTAAAAAGACAAATCTAATGACATTTTCTAGACCGGGTACCGGCCTACTTGGGGACCATGCATGTCAGGAACAATGCAGGTCGGAAACGACGTAAGTTGGGAATGCATGCCCCACCCGAATATGCAATACCTGTTCTTTTCCTGCGACTGTGGAGTCCGTTCTCCTTTACAGCTGTGAATGCTGGACACGCCCTACAGTCCCTGGATGGGTGGTGCTACATCAGAATCCAAACAGGACAAACACATAACCAATAAGCGTATGTACGGGGTGCTACTAAGTGTATCAGATAAGATCAATCTGGAGAATGTGACTAACCAGTCACTGCCACCGACACCGGGAACTCCCTCCTTGCAAGCTTGTATTGTGGTAATCAACACTCAGTCAAGAGGATGCCCCACACCAACCTACCTGGCTGTGCCAAAGAAAGATGCTGGTGCGGAAAGCACAAATGAGCCAGTCAGATGTATTGAGAGTCAAGATGACTGGAGACGCAGGTGGAGGGCTCGTCTGAGGACGACGTAGAGAGTTGTACTTCTTGTCAGAGCGCACTACTATACGACCCATTGACTACAATCAAGATTCAAGAGATGTATTGTCACAAGTACATGCACTGTGAAAAACGTATATCTGCCCTCCACATTTGAAGGCTTGCAGAAACGGTGCCCAGTGCATCTTTGACATGGTGGAATTTCGCCTTTTGATGAATAACTATAGGGGATTGTGACCAGTGTAGAAAATAATAAGAGGGCAACACCCCCACACAATGCTGTTCTCTAACTGTTATAATATTCCAAACATTACATCCTAGTGTTTTATACTACACATTACACACCAAGAACCAATGCTATGCAACCAAGAGGTAAGGCACAGCCAAAATAATACACAGTTTACAGGTGCAGTCAAGGACCTGAGTGTTACAGCTAAACAAGTTCAGCAAAACAAAATAACAGGCACGGTAACCTTAAGAGATACACCTCTCTCTGCTCTGTTAATACTAACACTGTACTGTTTTATTTCAATTAACTGAAATGTTTTTGTTGAATGTAATAACCATGACATGCGCGTGTGCGTGCGCACACACACACACACACACACACACACACACACACACACACACACACACACACACACACACACACACACACACACACACACACACACACAGGCATGCACGCACGCTCGCAACCCCTTGCACTCAATCTCATTCACACACAACACCTCTTGCCTACAATTATTCTCTCCAAAGCCGGCAAAGAAACGATAACCTCAGAAAACCTCTCCTTGTCTGTCTCTCTCCCCCTCCCCCGTGTGTCTGCTCTGTACCCATCCCACTTGCTAATTACATTACTGACTTCTGCCTTTCTGTCGGGACATAAACGCCAACCTCTCGTCCACAATCAATGGCAACACTTATGCCAATTAGCTGGGCCTAAGAAGAGATCTGGAGCCGTACCACGAGCATGCCCCAGGACTCCTACGGGCCGCAGATGGTTGTTGAAGATTGGAAGCTGGCCCAATGCTCACCGCGCAATTCACATCAACAAGATTTTAACCTGGTTATGACTTTTAAGAGTGGCTCAGAGACAGGGTTTCAGCACCATTTCCATTTATATTAGATTATTTATTTGATCGCATCTGGCACTCGAAAAAAAAAAAACGTTTAAAAAGGAAAGGGGAAAAAATAGTCTTGCATGCAGTGACATGAATGGGATTAGCCAGTCACAAATCTCTGGTTCCTGAATCACATTTAGAATAATTTATGGGAATGAGAATACTCCATGACTCAGGATACAGGTGCAGGTGAAGATGCCTAATAAATAATCCAAGACAAAAATACAGACTCATTAGGCAAAATGGAGGTCAGAAGTAGAGCAGGGTGTATAATTCTATAGCACCTGTGAACAGGTGTGAGTGGTTAATAATAACTTGAACACTAGCATCACTATTCTATGACAGTATCAGTGTGACATGAGAGGGTATCAGGGGTTAGGAGGTCCTTTTGGGGCGTTATTTTGCCAAAACAATTGGTAGGCCTACACATCAAAACAGTACAACAGAGGGCAAGATTAATATTTCATTTTGTGGTTTCCCATTTCCACATTAGGGTCTGCTGCGGCACACACACACACACACACACACACACACACACACACACACACACACACACACACACACACACACACACACACACACACACACACACACACACACACACACACACACACACACGAGCGTCACTCAGTATTCCTCTCCATCTCAGTAAACCTATGTAATTACATCCTAACAGAAGGGTGGAATTAAAGCCAGTTTAATCTACAGAGGTGATGAATAGGACAGCATACAGTTATATACTGTAGACTTCATATCTGCAGACAAACACACATAAATCTCTGCCTGAGACTGTGCCGCTCCAAAAGCTGTGTAATTAAAGATTGTTATACGGGGGGAATGAATGAATCCCAAGTCTGTGAGTGTGCCGTCAAGGACACAGTTGATGGCAGTCAGCGTTAGAAAGACAAAAAAGATTTAGCTGACGAGGATAGGCACATGAAACCCCTGGAGCCTGGCTTCATTGCAATGAGATGCAACAAGGAATTGAATTCATTTCCACGGCTCGTAAATGGTGACGTGTTTGTCTTTTCTCTCAGACTCATATTGGAAAGGAAGAAAGAATGAATGACACATGGTGCTGGATGGGAAGACATTTTATTAAAATTGGGATATTGTTTTGGGGGATTGTACAGCAAGACTTAAGGTCCTTACAAACCGGGAGCATTTTATTTATTGTGTGATTAATTCACATTAATATAAACTGCTCTTTGTTTCATGAGTACATCCAAACAAAATGCAAATATCACGCTGGGATAAAGCGACGTAAATATAATTTCTATGGAAACAAAGTTGCATCTAAAAGCTTCAACCTGAATGAATGATTATGGTGTGAAACATTCACATTTTAGGATCATTTATTCGTCCCATTACCATTCATTGTGCAAAGACCTTTAAAATACCCACTAGTGACCTAACAGGTTGTGCTTATCACCCAAGTGACCTAGTCTTGAGATAGACGTGTTGACTCCCACAATTTTCAAACGCTTCCATCCAACACTGAAAATGAGTAGAACACTAGAATAAGTGCTCCTCCACCTTCTCAGGTAGGTTAGTATGGGCCAGCAATGTTTGGAATTTGCCAATCAGGCTGGAATGTGAAAAATCGGATGGATCGGACGGATCCATCTTGATCACTTGACTAAAGAGATAATATGTACCGATTTGCGTGATGTTTGGACAACATTTGTATAGGAGTAATATATAATAATAATGCAAGAATCGGCCTCCTGGTGGCGCTATAATATGAAGACAACTCTCCTACCCGGATACTACCGTCAGGAGAAGGCGTGCTCTACTCAAGGGGATCTTGAGGAGTAGTCTCTTTGGATTAACTGGGTGCAGATTCGTGATAATACATATCATAAAGGAACATCCGCACTCTCTTCAGTTATATTCTTGATTTATTTCTTTATGGTGAACAGCCGCAGCAGACAGTCTATCTAGAGAAACGGACGCGTTTCGGCACGTCGGCCTTCCTCAGCGTTTCAAAACGTTTTGAAACGCTGAGGAAGGCCGACGTGCCGAAGTAATGTTGAAAGGGTGGCATTTGTTCCTCAACGTAGTGCGAATATGTGTGCAAAGTTTCACCGTAATCGGACGCTGCGTTCATGATTTCCGGCATTTAGTTCAAAACGGGCCACTCCTGCAAACTTTAGATGTCAATCTTAGCCAATCAGGATGGAATATGAAAAATGTAACAGATCCGTCTTGATCACTATAGAGATCATGTGTACCGATTTGCGTGAAATTTGCACGGCAAAGGTTTTTCCTTGGCCTTTAGGAAGTGCAGATACAAAGTTTTACACAGATCGGTGCAGTTATAGGTAAAAACAAGAATCGACCTGTTATAGCGCCACCATGAGGCTGATTTGAAAATGTTCAAGTGGCTTAGTGGAAATGTGCGTGCACATTTCACGGAAATTGCATGCTGTGTTCATGATTTGAGGCAAATTGCTTTGCAAAAAGCGACGCTATAACAGGCCCATGTGAAAAATGTGGGGTTGTGTTTGCACAGTTTCGCTACGATCAAGCCAACGGTGCCAGAGATTAGCTGTCCACAGACGGACGGGGCGACAGACAGACACACACACACACACACACACACACACACACACACACACACACACACACACACA
>NC_139949.1:18974130-19021630 GCF_963454915.1 Gymnoscopelus microlampas | reverse complement strand
ACACACAGGCCCTAACCTGTTAGATAGAGAATGTGAAATACGTCAGGTTTGGGTTGTCTACAGTGCTTGAGCGAGTAAAGGCAACATCCGACCAGTTTGTCCAGTTTGACCCTCGACCTTTCTCTCTTCACACAAAATGGCAAACGGTGCATTTATATTATAGCACCTTTACAACAGCGTTTCCCGCAAAATTGGGTCAATACCCAGTGATGGAAAAAGTACTACTTGCAAGTTGCAACCATTCTCTCCAATGGCAGATGCAAGGACTTACATTGGTGTGGTTGACCTTAAAGTGGTTTTGTTGCAACAAGTTGCGACTAGTTGGTGCGGTTTGGTCTTTAGCTTTGCTGTTTTTTTTTCTTCCCTAAAATGCAATTGGCCTAACTTCTGCTCTCACACTAGCCGTGTTTCTGCCTTCCCCCTCCACTCGCCTCTTTGTTACATCTTGTATGGGTGTATAGGAGTAAAAGTATTTAGTTCTGGTAATTTCTATGTTTTTAGGTGTTTCTGCAGGCTTTGTATAACGTGGTGGTTCTACAAACAAGTACATCAGTGCATGCAGTGCAGGTGGTTTCAGAGAGTTACAATACTTCTCTGAAACAAGAGTTACTATCCTATAAATTCATTGTGAAAACATTACAGCAATTCATTGATATAAAAATTAAGAAATGTACTTGTACTTGTACTGTTACTTGTACTTGAAATATTTTTCAAAGCATGTACTTTTGAATACTGAAGTATATTTAAAAGCAATAACTTTTTTTTACTCTTACTTGAGTAACATTTTGACTGAGCTACTTTTACTTGTAGTGAAGTAAATATGACCAAGAGTATCTGTACTCTTACTCAAGTACGGCATGAAAATATACTTAAAGAAAAAGTAAAAGTACTCTTTGGGTCCCATTTCACAAGTTCAAAATATATAAACAATAGCCGATCTACAAGCTCATAATGCGTCGCATCGCGACACATTGTCAGTGGTGGACAGTAACGGAGTAAATGTACTTGAGTACTGTACTTAAGTACATATTCTGAGGATCTGTACTTTACTTGAGTATTAGATTTTTTAAATGCTTATTACTCTTACTTGAGTACATTTCCAAGACAAATATTTTACTTTTACTCAACTACATTTCTAAGAAGGCTGTAAAGTACTGAGTACTTTTAGGTTGGCCGTTTCTTTTTTCTTCCCTAAAATGCAATTGGCCACACTTCTGCTCTCACACTAGCCGTGTTTCTGGCTTCCCCCTCCGCTCACCTCTTTGTTACATCTTGTATGGGTAAAAGTTCTGGTTCCTCAGTCATTTCTATTTTCCTTTTTATACTGTAGGTGTTTCTGCAGGCTTTTTATAACGTTGTGGTTCTACAGTACAAGCACATCAGCGCATGCAGTGCAGGTGGTTTCAGAGTGTTACTTCTCTGAAACAATATAAATTCATTTTGAAAACATTACAACAATTCATTGATATAAAAATTAAGAAATGTACTTCTACGTTTACTTTTACTTGTATTTTAAGTATTTTTAAAAGCATGTACTATAAAAAATATATACTTAAATCTACTTAAAGAGGCACTATGTAACTTTTTTTAATGAATAAAATGTAATTGTGTCCAATCTGTATGGTAGAGTATGTTAATACAATATAACTTGTTTTGTCTCCCTGCTCTTCTATTGAGACATTTAGATCGTGTCAAAGGTCATGTCTCACCTAGACACAGGATCTGACATGAATTTTGACCAGATGTGTTAGTATAGGAAATCAAAGGTTGTGTGTTTGGAGAGAAAGCAAGTTGACTTGTCTCTGTGCCATCTTGTTTTGACAGGGTGAAGTTTTCTGCTGCGCATGTTGGCATCATCTTGTTTTGACAAGGTGAAGTTAACGGTTGTGCGTGTGGGTATACATGAAACATCCTCTGCTCTAATGAGAGCAGAGGATGTGGTCACAAAGAAGGCTGTAGTTCATGTCTAGCACTGATAGTCTGATGTCTAACCACATGCCTTGCAAACACCTGCCTCTCTGCAACCACGTCTCTGCAGGCATGGATGCCGATTTATGTTGGGTGGGTAGGGTACTCAACAACAAGTCACACACACAAGTTTTCATGAAAGCTCTATGCATTTAAAAAATACATGTTTTTAAACAGATGGCCTCAGTTTTAAGTTAGCTCCATGTCCTAATCTTTGAAGCTGAATGGTCACAGTTGAGGGCCCTGGATCTGAAAATGTGTACCAAATAGATTTGTTTTACCACCAAAGTACATTAAGAACTGGAATATAATTAATGTGATCTGAGTGCAGCTTTGTCACTCATGTTATTTCCTCATGAGAAAATAAGAATCTTTTGAGGCACTGGGGTTCACGCTGGTCCCGAGGAAGACCGTGCTTTTGTGGTGGCGGCCCCAGAGCTGTGGAACAATCTCCCCCACATCAAGTCTTTTAAGTCTTTTAAGTCCTTGATAAAAACTCACCTTTTCTCTCTGGCTTTTAACATCCACTCCTTGATATTCCTATTTGAACTCCTATCTAACATTTACTACCTTCTGTGTAGGCTACATAGGTGTAAATGTACAATCTCGGTCTGTGTCTTTCTCCTATATGCATACAGTACATGTTATGTGTTTTATACATGTTATGTGTTTTTGTTCCTTGATTTGTTCTTTGAGGTTGTGTGAAAATGGGCTCTATAAATAAAGTTTGATAGGTAGATTAATTGATTGATAGATTGATAAGCTAGTAACTCCCATCATGATTACTGACTATGCAAATGACATTGCCTGAGTCTCAGGCACAGCAGAGAATGTAAAGGAACTACTACTGGCACTAGAAAGTGCAGGAAGATCTGCCTCAAGCTCTATGCCAAGAAAACAAAAGTATCTGAATTTAACACAGAGGACATCATTGCCACCGACGGGTCGAGGACTTCAAAGGACTTTTACTTTTACTTGTACTTTAAGTATTTTTAAAAGCATGTACTTTTGAATACTTAAGTATATTTAAAAGCAATTCCTTTTTTACTATTACTTGAGTAACATTTTCACTGAACTACTTTTACTTGTAGTAGAGTAAATTTGACCAGGAGTATCTGTACTCTTACTCAAGTAACTGGGGTTGAGTACTTTGTCCACCTCAGCACATTGTGAGCTTGTAGATCTACTATTTTCAAATAACAGATCTATAATCAAAATCTACAAAGTAGTAACTATACTAAAGTTTTCAAATAATTGTAGTGGAGTAAAAGCATTTTTTTCCTCTGAGATGTAGTGGGGTAGAAGTCAAAGTATTGAACAGTACAACAGCACAAGTATTGAACAAGTATCGCTCCAGATCTACAAGTGAGCTTGTAGGTCGACTATTTTTGAAAAAAAGAGCTTGACACAATTTGAAGAATTTGAGTACATTTACTGGTACTGCAAGTTTGCTTTGATGCCTTGCCTCAAGAAGACCACTTCCCCAATACTCGCTCCTTGCCTCAGGGTTGTTTTTAAAAACAGGTTATCTCTACTTCATGAATATCCGAATGCTTTTGCCACACCTCCCCATTGTTCTGAGCCAATCACACAATCTCAACTGAGAATATGTTGTCTTTTTCTTTTTGACAGGGCCTGTCAGAGCTACAGCATATAAGACAGCAGTTCCCACTTGTCAACTACTGGACCATACGTGACCAAACTGGACCATACCTGCACAGAGCATTCAGACTGCACCCACTGAAACACAGGTAAGACCTGAGGGAGTTGAGTGATGGGTAATTATTTATTGGGAAATATGGATCAGCAGCAAGGTTATTATAGTTAACTACTACTAATGAAACAACTAAAACTAAGATTGAAAAAATGGAACATTTTAGTCAACTGAAATAAAAAGCAAAACCAGGCTTTAAAAAAAACAAAACACAATAACTACTGTAACTGAAACTGTATTTGTGCTTTCAAAACTAACTAAAATCACAGAGAAAGTGTCCTTAGTTTGAGTCTTTGTCACTTTATGATAAATTGAAAAGACATTGTCAGGTGGGTTGCCAGTTTCATACAATCAGAGAGAGAGAGTACCCATTCCTCCGCTTTAATTTTATAGTGTTCTAGTTCAAAAATGTTCTGCTCATTTATTCATCTTGATATCTTGATATCATCTTGAAATGTATTTTCTGTGTACCTCTGTTATTGAATAAACACCCTCTAGCAATGATTACTATCACAATAATATAGAGCTATTTACCCCTGTTACTGATCAATAGCGATGATTACATCACAATAGAGAGCTATTTAACACTGTTACTGGACAAACACTCTATAGCAATGATTACTGTAAAAGTGACCGATTGGCCAAGGCTCCCAAAAATTGGACACATCCAGCGATGCAAATTTGGAGTTCTTTATTTGACCCAAAACTCGTCCACCAACAGTTCTGTGCAGCAAGTAAGTGAAGGCCTTACGTAACAAAAATCTAAATACAACTTTACAAAATATAGAAAATGAACATACTTGACAGCAAACTAAACTAAAGAAAACAATCTAGGAACTTGAGAAACTTAAACGGGCGACACCCTTAAGGGCCCTGCCCCTGCCACTCTCCCCTGAGTGCTTACAGCTTGTTGCTCCAAGTCTAACTGAACTCCCCATTCCTGTAGCATGCCTGCCTTTTAACCAGGGGGGATAAACCAAGCACCATGAAAGTAACTTGTATCCATGATCTCAAACAAGGCAAACCCAAGGCCCATGAGTTAATCTACAATTACATAGATGCTTCTTAAACAAAGTGTCAATGTAAACACTTATAAATAAATAAATATTTTAGATCATTAAAACAACTTTAAAGTGGGATATAACCCCAGGCAGATTGTTTTTGTTTTTTTCCAGTTCATGTTAAAAACTACAGCATGGTATGCATGGTAGACTGCCTAATGCTGACCTTATACACAGTGATGTAAGCAACATCGACAATACTTTTGAGTAAAGTATCTAATCAATTTAATGAATCCAAAAGAAAAAAATATAAATGTAGGCTACATTAAATATGTATTCCCTGATGTACAGAACACCAACTAAAGTCAGTCTCTTCCCAAAACATTAAGAGAATGAAGCTGAGATGTTAACAACTTAACATCCTATGTTTCTAACAGGAATCAACCATGCAGACGTCTATCAAAGAAACACTGGAAGAACTGACTAAAGAGGATTTCCAAAACTTTCAATGGTACCTGCAAAAGCCGGATAACCTTGAAAACCAAAAGGTGATCTCACTTGCAGCCCTGGAGGACGCTGACAGGAGGAAAACCGCCGATCTGATCTGGCGTAACTACCCCAATCACGCAGCTCAGATCATGCTGAATCTTCTGAAGAAGACTAACAGGTGTGATCTACAGGAGAGGTTTACCAAAATACTCAAAGGTAGGTGAAGAGAGACAATGTGTATTGAATTAATGCTATATTAAAACTCTCCTGAAGATTGTATTGGGAAGTCCAAACACAGCGAGTATATTCGTTAATTCATTAATTATTACTGTATGTTATAGTGAATTTGGACAGAAAATGCTCTAGTGAATTAAAAATGTCATTACTTGTTTCTCACCATTTCTTAGTTCATGATATTTTGGGGGGAGGGGCTGAGGTCATTTTCCAGTGCCCCATTAGTCAGTCTAACTGGAGGAGTACTGGACACGCACGCACGCACACATACATACACACACACACACACACACACACACACACACACACACACACACACACACACACACACACACACACACACACACACACACACACACACACGCACGCACACACACATGGATAGGGAGACCACCTTCAACCAC
Organism: Gymnoscopelus microlampas; assembly: GCF_963454915.1. NCBI lineage: Eukaryota > Metazoa > Chordata > Actinopteri > Myctophiformes > Myctophidae > Gymnoscopelus > Gymnoscopelus microlampas. The sequence continues at coordinate 19,015,820 of NC_139949.1, read as the reverse complement.
TGCAGATGCAGTACTAGTTATATTAACATACGTTATACAGATTAGTTGAAATGATGTTGTATTTATTGAAACATTGCAGCTTATATGCCATATTAGCCTATAATTTAAAATGTTTTTTTTTATTTATTTCTTGCAGCACAAGGCGCGACTACATCTGGCCCAGGTGAGTGTTGTTTGTGCGTTCTGTCTTGGCGCATGTGCTTTCAACTATCTCTATACTTTTATCATCAGTATAACTTACAGCCGGGATACCAATTTTATCAGGATAGAAAACTCAGACAGGATACAGATTAAACAAGTGCAATTGGAAGTGATGACACAAAGAAATGAGCAGACAAAATTGGAACTGAAGCAATATAAAATTGAACCTGATAAATGGGTACTCTCTCCTGATTGGCTGAAATGTTGTCATCCACCTGAAAATGTTTTCAGCTGGGTGTTTGTTTGAATTTCTGTTTATTAGTTTTAAGAGTTGGAGAGACAGGGAGATCACTGTTACTGAACAAACACTCTAGCAATGATTACCATCAAAATATAGTGCTGTTTTTTGCTTGTTTTTTTGGTTTAATTGTTTTCTTTTTTACCAAAAATATCACTTACCCTACCTTTAATATCAGTTAATTATGCACTTGTTAAGCGCTTCACATACTGACTGTGACATGGTTAGTTCCTATTGAAAACATGGTCAGAACATGTCCTGCCCTAAAGCATAATGAAACAGATACAAATTTCAATTGATAAGATTACTTTCCATATATTATTACATTGGAAGTCTTGTTGTCTATTTCAATGATTATAACATTTGCAGGAACCAACTAGGCTAACAAATTAAATCTTTTATCAAATTCCAAAAAGCTGAGCTATACAGCCTATACAAACAGTTAATATTCCAGTAACTTTGGAATGCAAAGAAAATTAAAACATGCTTAAATATCTTTTGTCCTCAGAGGTTGACTTTGTCACTAAAAACCGTAGTGCCCTGATTCAGCGAGTGTCCATGATCGATGCCATCCTGGATCTACTGGTTGATGAGGGAGTCATGCAGTCTGAGGACTACGGTGAAGTGAGGGCTGCGGGAAGCAGTGTCAAGAAGATGAGGGAACTCTACGTACTCCTGGATAAACGCGGGCTCAAAGCCAAACGCGTTTTCTACAAAGGTCTTGAAAGAAATGAGCCATGTCTTCTCGAGGATCTGAAGTCACAGTAATTGTCACTTCCAGTGACGATTACTGCTTATATTGTCTGCCAACCAAGTAATGTAATGACTTCATTATCCCCACTCGCGTTTCTCACGGTATAAACAAGGATTTATACCTATAGTCCCCCTATAGTCCCATTCAGGTATGCGGTCAGGCGCAAGCTTGGCTCAGGGAGGAGGACGCCCCTGCCTTGCAGATCGAGTCCATGGTACTTTGGGTAATAACATTATGATTCATATCCTGTGTTTGTCAAACTGTTTAATACAATTAGTGTCAAAGGAGTGTAAAACCATACTCACATTTAAAACTGCCCTACAGAAACACCTTCAGGAGGCTGCAATTAGAAAATGGCCATGTCAAAGTCTTAACCTAACCCTCCCCCTCCCCCCCGAACCTTTCCTTTTTTTCCTCCATCATATTTTTTATTTGTCATACCAGTAACCTGTAAGCTGATTGTATGACGTTCTGTATAGTAGTGTGTATATCTGTCTGTCTCTGTCACCATGAATTGTGTGCATGGGGATCTCATTTTAAACAAGCTTAGTGCTTTATGAGCCTTGCAGTTTAGTAGACCTTGTATTGTGAATGTGTACTTCCATGTACTGTTGTTCTCATGTCTTACTAAATAAAGTACATCAATCAATCAATCAGGTTAGGGTTTCAACTTTCAATATATCTCGTTTTCAATTATAAAAATGTTACATTTCCTATAATGAAGACAATGGATAATGATGTTATCTAGCAATAATAGACTAATATTAGAACACACTTCCAAAAAAATAAATAATAATAATAATAATTGTTTTCGTTTTTTAACTTTAAAAGTGTGTAGTAATAGTGACATCTTTGACCTGTATACCATAGAAGGTAAAACAATTTTTTTCATACACCCAAACTTTATTTTACTCCTAATATCCTTAATGAAAATATTTAATGATTTAATGGTTGATGTCTGATGAAGGTGTACTGTGGGGGGGGGGGGGGAGTCCAAGGCATGGTGGTCTTCATCAGTGGGAAACAAGTGAAAAACTGCTGACTTTTAAAGCAGTGGAACACCTGGGACGCCAGTTATTCCTGTTGAACCCTCTGGAGGTGTCGTGGGCCTATTCAATGAAACACCCAAGATGGAGGGCGGCCCACCTGACGACCCCAATGAAACCCTTAGCCCCTTCCACCCAACCCTGTAATGACTTCATTATCCCCACCCGCGTTTCTCAAGGTATAAACAAGGATTGTAAGACCTAAAGTCCCATTCAGGTATGCGGTCAGGCGCAAGCTTGGCTCAGTGAGGAGGACGCCCCTGCCATGCAGATCGAGTCCATGGTACTTTGGGTAATAATAACATCATATCCTGTGTTTGTCAAACCTGTGTCATATCCTGTGTTTGTTTAATCAAATGATTTAATCATTTAATAGTTGATGTCTGATGAAGGTGTGTCGATCACCTCGAGAGCGACTCGGCGACAGATATGCTACGTTGCTTTGTATCTTTGCATCTTTTGTAGCCGCCAGTGTGAACGCAGCATTTTAAACTACTTCAATCATGATGTCCCTATATCGGGCATGTCATCATAGGTTTTTCGTTATTTATAAATACATTAAAAAAAAAAGTAGGAAATACCTAGATTAGCAATGAGCAGTATTTGGTACCCACAAATAATAACCATGCTGGAGCGAGAGAGAGTTATGTTTTCCTTCCAGCCAAACATGAAGCAATCTGCCCATGTTTAGATTGCTTTAACCTGTGTTTGACCTGGTCCCAAATGTATTTGTGTAGGTTTACAGGTCAGGACAAGTCAACCCGTAAAACTTGAACGTATAGAGGAACTTAAGATCTTTATACGATTGTGTGTGTGTACTGTGAGTGGGTAATTTTGCGTGGGTGCTCATGTGTGAGTGTATGAGAGTGTGTGCATACGTGTATGTGTGTGTGTGTGTGTGCATACGCGTGTGTATGTGCGTGTGTGTGTGTGTGTGTGTGTGTGTGTGTGTGTGTGTGTGTGTGTGTGTGTGTGTGTGTGTGTGTGTGTGTGTGTGTGTGTGTGTGTGTGTGTGTGTGTGTGTGTGTGTGTGTGTGTGTGTGTGTGTGTGTGTGTTGTGTGCGCACGCGCGCAAACACATCAATGCACGTGCATGCCCCAGTGTGTGCCCAATAAGATGTGAACGTCGTACATCATTGTCCGCCGCGGTACGGTAGAGACATAAACACAACAGCATTGGGGTTTCAAGCCCTTTTCCCTGCACTTTCTCAGTCGCCCCGCTAGACCTGTGGGAGCCAATTAGAGAGTAATGTTGGAGATGACAAAAGATACTCAACCCCCCCCCCTTATTCTTCTCTTACTTGTACCCCCCCCCCCGCCCCCCCGGCTTGATAGCCAAGCAAAGCTCTAATAAGATAGGGGGAGGGTGTGTGGTTCTCTCATCTCCTCATATGCTCTCGGATGCACACAGGAAGCCAGGCAGTCTCTGTTTTTGTTTTTTTTTGGGTGGGGGAGGAGGGGGTGTTAGATGAGGTCGCTGGCCCTGCAGAGCTCAGCTGGAGGAAACGAGACAGTGAAATAAACGGGAGCCAAGGTTTGCAGGAGTCAGAACGCGGTTGAACGCTCACAGAGCTATACAGCCAACGGACGAATCCCAGATATCATATCGGCAGCATTTTGGGATGACCTTCTCTGGAATGGTGGAGGTCATACGTCTCTCTCCTGTGGGGGAGACGCTGAGCGGAGAATTAGTTTACTTTGTTGGCATTGCCTGGTTAACCCTGAGCGCTGGTTCAATCTGAAGAGGGCAGTGGGTTATTTGGGAGGCTGTGGCACAAGGCCACGGAGTCATGAGTCGGGTAAACATTCAAGAATGGTTTTAAGCAGGGTAATCAGAATGAAAGTTTTGGGGTTATTTCAAGTACAAGTGCTGCGATTTCAGTCAGATTCTACTCTTTGTCTCACTTTCTTGAGTTGAAAAAGCACTGAAGTAGGCTACTTAGTTACTATTTTAACATAAATCAATCAATGGTCTTTGCTATTATATCAACTCAAGGTTATTGGATAGTTCATGTTTAATCATGCAATCATAAAATGATTTCATGGTTCAGATGCAAAGACGGTTTTCATTTTAAGACCCCATTGACTGCAAGACCCCGTTTGATTGTAAATCATTTGATTGCACCCCCGACTCTAATGTCCACAATTGGGAATGGGCATAGCTGCATGTTTTTGGAATTGCTAAAACTTTTGTATGATTAATAAACGTTTGTTCCAAGTGTGCGTGAGTCTCTCTCTCTCTCACACACACACACACACACACACACACACACACACACACACACACACACACACACACACACACACACACACACACACACACACACACACACACACACACACACACACACACACACACACACACACACAATGTCCCTGTGAAATTGAAATCACAGTATTGTTAGATTCGTCTGTGTGATTACGGTACATGTAACTGCTCATGTAAAGCATCTGTTTCCCAGACAAGCAGCCGAGGTGTTCTGATTGAGAGGGGAACACTGGGAGTCCTGTGGGAGAACAAAGAGGACGCATGTTTCTGATCTGATTGAATAGACACCGTAAAATAACCCATGAATACCGTGGCTGTTTGCCATCTGTGACTGAGCTGTTTGTGCATGGATGCGCATGCGCACACACACACGCACGCACGCACGCACACACACACAGACACACACACACACACACACACACACACACACACACACACACACACACACACACACACACACACACACACACACACACACACACACACACACACACACACACACACACACACACACACACACACACACACACACACACACACACACACACACACACACACACACACACTGACACTAACAGACTCACAAAAAACCCTGTGTACATGCGCACACTGAAAGGATACAGACACATGAACAAGACACACGCAAACCTGTGAGCTGTACACGGTATACTTTGGCACTCCACTTAGTATCATTAAGCCTGACATAACTGCTATGATTAGTCCATGCCCTTGTGCATTTTCCAACAAAGTTAGTCATCATTTAATAATAGCCGTCTCTAAACGTACGTCCACTCCCGGCAGACTGACAGTGCTATGAAGAGAAACATCTTAGCTATAATTGCATATCTGTGTGATATCTGTGACTTTCGGGCTGCCATGGAGGGAAAATCAAAGACTGTAATATGCATACACACATGCACACATATTCGTGCAAAGACACGCATGCACGCACATACACACACACACGCACGCACCCACACACACACACACATGCACACAGTGTAAAATGCTTCCATCATGTTTGAATGCTTTAATTGAATCCACCAATTACATTATTTAGCATAAGATTCAAATAGTAAGAGGTCTTTCCGTACACAGTAAGTAGTAACACAGTACGGTCTGCAGTGTTCATTTGACCCAGAGAGTGTACATATGTAACCAAATAGACCCGTACAGGTCCTTTTGGTTACATTTGTCCACTCTCAGGATTGCATTTACACTGAGGGTTTTACTGTGAAGGAGCACCTTCTTCTCCACACAGCCTGGCTACCTGTAACAGAAGAGACTTAGCAGCATCTTAAAGCTGTTGGGCTAATTTCTTTGAGATGCCAGCAATTGTCAAGTCAACAATAACACATTTATGGACATGTGCACGTATGCCAATTATCAACATTGTTAGTTTACAGACAGTAAGTACCCAAGCCCAAGCTTTATAGGGCTGAGCCGTGAAGGATCAACATTGATCTGTAATCTTGGCACCTTTTACACACATATATGTATAATATATATATATAACCCACTGCTAACCCAATTTCTAGAAAATCTTCTCACTAACACAATGTCTTTCTCACTAACACAATGTAAAATAAGTGTGAATAAAACAACACTTCTCTTCTGTAGCGCCAGGGTTTAAGGTCACCCCTTGTAACCCTCCTTGTACTGTACTTTGTTCTTCCCTTTAATATTTTAATAGCCACCCCCCCCCCCCCCAAAAAAAATCGCTTTCAGCAAAGGTATTGTTTTTATCTATTTAGTTAATTTATTTATGTGTTGTTCTTTCACTTTTCTCACATTGGCTGTTTTTAGTGTCACATTCTTTAAACCCAGCTGGTTCTCCCCTAAGGCGCCGTCTCACAGCTCTCAGGCCTTGTCACTGTCAGCCGGTTTCTCCGTGAGGGCTTTGTTCCTTCAGCCTGGCAGAATGAAAGGGAGGCCGTCAGTGCAGACAGGTGGAGAGGCATCTAATGTCGGCATCCTGCAGTGTTACTCCAACAGAACCTGCAGGTTGTTTTTTTTGTGTGCTCAAGGTTGTTCTGTTGCACACAAGAGAGGATCACAGTAAATCAGAACTTGTTTCCAAGTGTTGCCGTATTGATGCCCCAGTACGTGCGTATCTCACTGTAAAAAGAAGGCAGTCTGGGATGGAATGAGCCATGTAAGGGCTTGTGTTGCATGTGTCCTCCCTTCACTTCTCCATCCTCACCTCTCCTTGGTACGCAGCCGAAATGCTGCAATAATTATTATTGTAAAGTTGTTGTTTCTCTAACCGTCTCTCATAAGGTAATTGTGCTGGGCAACTGGGAGCTTAGGCTATACAGAATGGTGTAGGGTGTGTGTGTGTGTGTGTGTGTGCGTGCGTGCGTGCGTGCGTGCGTGCGTGCGTGCGTGCGTGCGTGCGTGCGTGCGTGCGAACAGCCACTGTTCATCCTTGCAGGATGTACTAACTGTACACAGCCAGCACAGTCATTTCCCTCTCTAAGGGAGTAGATAATATACTGAATAGGTATTTTGCTATAAGCCTGCTATAAAATTGGCTGCTGGCCAGACCATCCTTTGCAGCTGAAGGCCAAATAAGGGAGCAACGCGTGAAATTTACTAACGCTCCTTGTCAAATGTGGAGTGAAGCTTACTGCAATCGTGTGGTAAAGATTGTGATTTTAACAACAACAACAACGAGTACATCTTTGTGCGGTAATGCTGTGTAGGTTTAGTGATTGGTTGTGTTCTCTGCAGTATGGCTGTTTTCCTTTCACAGCCTGTGGAATCTCTCCACACACTTGATGTCCCCCTGTTGTGATGTAGTGTTCATATCAGCTGACCCCATCAGCTAAAGGGTATCTGTATATGTTGTGGTGATTTATTATCTGCTATCGTGCACCATCTCTGCAGAGGAGATGTTTTTTATGAATAGACTAGAGCACAACAGAACAGAATGGGATGAACTAGACTGAACTCAATTGAATTCGGAATAGTAAAACATGGTCTGTCACAACGTCCCTGTTTGGTTCAGTCTCCGAATCCTGAAGGCAGCAGCAGCTATAGGCCTTTTCCCAATACTTTTCCATCCTCACATGCATGTCGTAGCACCTCCCACTTAACTATGCAGGCATGACACGCAAGGACAGAGAAACCGATTTGCCAAATGGGACATACTTACTCAAGCAAGCCTCATTCAAAGTTCTGTATCATTTTGTTTTACAGTATGCTTTGTTCACATAATGTCCATGTCCATGTCCAGAAGGAACCAGCTAACTCCAATTTTCCGGTTTTGCATTTTTTTTCCATAAATCAGTGCTATTGAACACCCTTTACGTCTGTGTGTTGGTAAAACAAATATTGAACCAATGAAAAGTATTAAAAAGTGCTTCTGACAAAAGCAGCTAACTCCATTGGATCCTCAAACTTTGTGCTAAACCAGCTAACTCCAGCAAAGGGGGTGGAGTTAGCTGGTTTAGCAGACTCCAGGCTCCACCCCCTTTTGACCTCCAACCTCATTGTGAGCTTGGAGGTCCATTCAGCTGTTCTTGTCAATGATGAACAAAACCTCCACTTTTGTTTATTTGTTTTTTTCATTTCCTGAAAAATTGTCATTTTGGAGTTAGCTGGCTCCTGCCGGACAGCAGAGATATACATAATTCACTGTGTGGTGGTGACTGGTGTGGTGAGAGATATGTTGCAAAATGTGAGAGCTTGTAAACTTGATTTGTAGAATACGATGTACACGCGTGTACACTGAAAGTTGGACTTGCATAATATATTTGCACATTTGCACACACAGGGTGCAAATGTCAGATTATATGTGAGTGAAAGGTGCACATTTCAATGTAAAAGTTCTTACACCGCATTCTACGAGTGATCAAGTACAAGCTTTCGCTTTTTAAAACACATTTCTTTCATTGGAGACTCTCTCTCGCACGCACGCACGCACGCACATCCATACTGGTTTCATCTCCCACCTCCAGTCAATCACTTCACGGTGGACTTGAGCAGCCACTTAAGCATGCTGAATGCACCAGGCTAAATAGTGACTTAACCTGATCCCATCCATTCATCCCCACAGCCTGACCGTACCAAACATAGCGACGAGGCAGAGATTGTAGTGCTTAGCCTTCTGTCCCATGCCTTCCTAAACTATTTCCATTATCTTAAGGTCAGAGGCTGGCTCTGACCGCCGGACGCAATATTTATCAATCAAGCGCTTGTGACACAACAGAGGAAAGTGGGTACGAGACGTGGCAAAGAGCACTTAGGCTGGATAAACAGGCAGCTACTGCCATGGATCACTGCACTGCTAAGCCTGTCAATGAGACAGGATGGGCTAGGCCAGTGGTTCTCAAAGTAGGGCCCGGGGACCCAGAGGTCCGTGGAGGGGGAGGGGTTCGAGTTTTTTTTTTAAGTGCATAGTCCTATTTATAGGACTATGCACATGTGTGATGTGTCTCGCTAGCCAATCACAGTGCTGAATAGAGTCAGCCAATAGAGTCAGCCAATCACAGTGCAGCTAGTGGTCATCACAGTGATGGAAGCTCACTTAAAGAAAAGTATAGATTTGCATTGAATGTGTAGGGGTTAGGGGTGTACAATGGGTGGCCAATCACAGTGCAGGGTTAGGGGGGTACAATGGGTGGCCAATCACAGTGCAGCAAATGTCAATGTCCCAACCTCACATATAGGGGCGGCTACACCGGCCAGACAAATACCACTTTAACGCTATATACATCGGATACTTGAAAATAGCCGATCTACAAGCTCACAGCGTGTCGCATCGCGAAGCGTTGTGAGCTTGTAGATCGGCTATTTTCAAAAGAATATTTTCAGGTGGTGGTCCGCGGCCAAATACATATACATTTTATCTTTCAATTGTTATATGAAAATACCACTGGGCTATAGGCTACACAGCAGAATTCTGAGTGTTCATTTAACTCTGAGAGTGTACAAATTCCAGGTCCATTTGGTTACATTTGGACACTCTCTTGAGTTAAAAATGGATAAATGAGCACTGGGAATTTGACAGAGGAGGGCTAGGGGCAAGGAGTTGACACATGACACACTTTGCGTTTGTCTGTATATGTGTGTGTCTATGTGTTTGAGCGCCTAGTGTCTTTCTCTCGTGTGTGTGTGCGTGTGTGCATGCATGCGTGTGTTGGTTGGGGGTTTGGGACTAGAGCCTAGCTCTGGGGAGAAACACAGGCCTGGTCAAAATGTCATCAACGTGCCAGCTTATAGACGCCTTGAAAGGCTTAGAGTTGTGATATTTGTCCTGTGGGCTTTGGCAGCAAGGTGGACTGGGAGAGAAAATATGGGTAATTTCATGGTGTCTTCAGGGGAAATTTGATTTCAGATGGCTGGCAGTCTGATAAATAGGAACTGTTGCCGGCAATTCCTCCTAAAGGGACAGAAGAAAGACTACCAGTCTCTTTCTACCACGGAGAAAGGCTGAGAATATTTATGTGTGTGCGACTGTGCGTCTGTGTGTGTGTGTGTGTGTGTGTGTGTGTGTGTGTGTGTGTGTGCGTGCGTGCGTGCGTGCGTGCGTGCGTGCGTGCGTGCGTGCGTGCGTGCGTGCGTGTCCGTGGACACTTACACCATTGCTGGGTGTACACATGAACAATAAGCTGGGCTTTAACGCTGAAAACACTGAGGTCATGCAACAAGGTGGACTGGGTATCGGTTGGACGTGTCCCTATGCTGATTGGGATCAACTGACACACCCTTGAGGATATGGGATTCATCATTATAAGAACACAGTTACAAACAATTTTGCGATTTAAGAACATGCCATTAATCTGACTAGATTTTTCTTAGGAATGATCTTAACAAAGAATTTTAAGAAGGACCTTATGAAGTTATCAGTGAATGAGGCCCGTTGTTCTTGTGAAGTAGTTTTGTTCTTACTGGTGAAGTTTCTGAAGATCACCATGTTCCTTTAAAGATAAGCCTGTAAACTGGCTACTGCCTTGCGTTGCCTCTCTTCCACACTAGCATAGCGACACACCGACCACAGGTGAAGTGAACTAAATAAAAAGTTCCTGAAAGACATTTGTATTCCTTGAGTGCTTGGCTTAGTTTGACTGCCAAAGGTTTGTTACATTTGCTGTAATATAATAATAATAATAATAATTAGCATTGTGGTGCTAAATAATAATAATAATTCAGATTGTACATCTGAATTGAAATAGCCTGACATAAAGACAGTCTTTTGGAAGATGTCAAAAAGGGGTACATGATAGACCCTCTGGATAGCTCGTCTTTTCCAAATTCTCACATTAATCCTATTGTATAGGAACGTGCGATTAGTGATGAGAGAGGGAGAGAGCGAGAGTAGTAAACCAATCCTAACCCTAACCCTGACACCCACGCAATAATCCGGCTAATGCACCGAAACTTGAACACACTGAACCAGAGCCGTCTGGGAGATATGCAAGGCTCTGGCTTTTATAATGATGCATTATACTATGGAGATGCATTATAGAGAGGGATGATACATTGTAAAAATGCGCTCATCATTCGCTTTCCACTGTTGTGACATAACCTTCCCTACACTGCACTGCTAATAGACGAAGAATGATTATTTTAGTTTACATACAGAGCAAACTGATGGACATCCAACAACACACAATAGGTTATTTAAAACACAATATGAACCCCTTGTTTACATACAGTACACAGCAAACTGCCGGACATCAAACAAAATAAGCAGTAATACCCCCACACTGAATAAGCTCACGCTATTATTGACTTGAATCCAGATGTGTTACAAACCTCACATGAGCAGCATAATTATGTGAGCATTGTCATTCCTTGCAGCAAACTCCGAAATAATGTCATTGCAAACCAATTGGGATACGTCTTTTTTGATTGAAACGACGGAAAGTCCACACAATCTCCCCTGGGGCATGGTAGTCTGTAATTAGATTCAACTTTGAGAAACTGTGCTCCCCGCTCATACGCATCCCTGTGACAGGGATGTCAATACAATTAGAAGAGCAACTTCACAATTTCAGAAAGTTTTGTCCATTATTTTAAGAAAGCACAGACCGACACTTGTCGCTGCGCTCCACCTACTGTAGAATCACCTATCTTATCACTCCTGACCATCTGAAACGGTTGCAACTAGGATGAGGCCGCCCCACTGCTTATTTCTTTTGTGATGGGGTTGATCACGTTTGTCTTGTTTTTTTTCTTTTCTCTCTCTATTGTGTTAATCTTCTCTTTTGTCTGTTTTCTCGTTTGTTTGTTTTTTCTTGTTTTCGTAGTTTTTCTTTTTTCCTTTTATGTCAATTTGTTTTGTGTGAAAAAGGATAGGCAAAATAAGCCAGTGGCTTCAGCCTACTCCTTTTTGGTCTAAATCATATATGATATGATATGATATGATGATACGTTGAATATATTGAATGTATCCTGCTAAAGACCAAAATAAAATACTACTACTACTACTACTACTACTACAAATTTATCAGCGGAACCTCTAAGTGAGGCCTTTCTTAATTTCTTTCAGGCTCCGATTCAAATTTCCTCCATTTGTCTCATTCTCTCAAAATTATATGTTTCAACTGCACCATACAAATACACCATGCATAAGGGTCAAACGCACTGTCACAGGGGGCCTGTGTTGTTGATGTATAACTGAACTGCGTTGCCTGCCCACATCAAGTCACTTTTTGACCCAGACTCCAAAATGAGATTGACAACCCTGGTGTAGACGCTCGACAAAGCCAGATGCACCACGGTGGATTTGAACCAACAATTTCCGTGGTGGTGGGCAGAAATTTTACCACTGTGCCACCCGAGCGCCTTAACTTTATGGAATTATGAAGCAGCAACGGCTGGCTCTTTTTTCTCCCCCAATGTGGTGGTGCGTTGTCCCTCCACCTGGACAGCGGAGACGGTTTTATTTTTTTGTTTCAAGAATAAAAAATCAAGAATGAGGGACCTTATTGTTGTATGCCGTTTATATTGTGTGTCATTGTCATGACGTTGCAACCTTCACACCTAATCACAAACGAATCTCAGAATACACATTGACACTCACAAAAGACTCAAGACATCCACCAGACAGCCGTCGGAGGTAACATGCAGGCAGGATGTACAGTATAGAGGTTGTCTGTCGGCCTTGAGTCGAGGGGCGATAGCCTACTTAGTATATCAAAAACAAACATCTGCCCATGGCGGAAGGAAGGCACCGCTTCACTCAGGTAAGGCCCGGGTGTCAGGAATGAGTAGCGGGTAGGATCCAAAAGCAGACAAGTAGGAATGCAGGATGAACTTAAAGTATTTATTAAGCCAAACAGGCAGGTTAAACAAAGATCGGTAGGTTACAACTTCAAAATGGCTAGCTGCCAAACACAGAACTCATTCGACAATGGTCTACGGACCAACAAGACCACATTGCAAACTCAGGACTTAAATAGACAGGGGAAAACAGGACACAGGTGAACTCAAACTACAATCAACACTGGGATTGGCTGTGGCACAACAGGACACAGGTGGAGAACAATTACACACACAAACTGGTGAGACAAGACAGGAAGCGACAACAAGGCAGACAGGAAACCTACTACAAAGTAAGGGTACAGAACATCAGGGCAAAAGGCAACAGAGTAACCATACAAATATACAAATAGAACCTGCAGTATGCAGAACATGCAGTAAGCATTAGGCCTAACCGGCCTAAAGTGTCCATGACCCTATAAGGGCATTCAGGTCTAAATAATAAAGTCAAAATCCACGGCCCGAGGAGCGGACCGTGACACCGGGCCTTACTGTGCCTACAGTAAATCTGTGCCTGGTTTAGCACACTACATTTACCACACATCCTGATTCCACTGATCAACACACTTAATTTGTGCACTTTTAAACAAACCTTTTTGTTATGGCCTCATAAGCCAGGTCATAACTGTGCACATGCACCCAACACTGCGTATACGGTCAGGTAAATAACTATTCTACAAACGCACACCCTTGCAATCTCATTATGAATTTTTAATGATGGAATCATATCCTATTATTCCAATAGAGACCTCTATAATTTAATATGATGTCTAAACAATTTGATTCCTCCATTTACCTCTATTTATATTTAATGTGATTTTTCACACAGTGGACAGAAGAGGAGGAGGAGGAGGATAGAAGAAACAGTGGAGTCGGTGGAGATAGCAGTGAGTGAAATATGTGGCTGAGTAGAGATGAGGTGGAAGCAAAAACAATTTTGGAATGACCACACCCTTCATGATGCTGGATCTGGACTCTGACAACAATTTCTTCTCCTGTATCCCATGAAGTTGACGATGGGTCCACGGCGGTATAGGCATCACGTTATCGGTAACATTGGGCTTGTGAATGTGGTTAGGCGCATTGAGGGTTCAGCGGCAGGCCATTTTCTTCCTCCAATATGGCATTAATCACGTATTTATTTAGTCTATTTAGCTTTATTTCACAATTTTAAAGAATATGTACCAGCCACTGCAGGCAGCATTAACATGCATTTCCGTGTTCACCCGGTGTTCATAGATTGCGCATCTTAGTGTTAGTGGGTGGTGGTCATACGGTTTATCACACACAAATGGTGGCAAAGAGGAAAAGAACGTCTGTGTTCTGTGACGCGAATATAAAGTGATGATTTAATGTCAAGAAGATCACAATAAAATAATTTAAATTAAAGAAAGACATTTATTATTATTATCATTATTTTATTTCGTACACAAATTGCGCAAAGCCATTGGGTGGGCCAGCCTTCTACATGGCCATGGCCCACCCAGGCTCAAAGGGCTCCGGCCTACTCGGGTGCCACACAAGTCACAAACAACGCAAGTTGGGAATTCATGACCACCCATATGCGCAAAACCCCTTTACCTGATGAACATGTTCTCTGACATGTTGTAGGCTAAGGTTTATGTCACATTTTGTCACATGCCACCCCTTATATTGGGGAAATAGCACAAACATGACTCAAAGCTCAGCCAATCAGTGAAGCTAACGGGTCAGGTCAGCCACACCACTGTCCCAAACACACAGAGATTCCAGACTCTCTCTTTTCCCAGTGTTTCACCCAAGTGGGCGTGTTTTTTTTTTTTTTTTCATTCAAGTTTTTTTTTTATATATATATATTTTCATATACAGGTCTATAACAAAAGGCATACAAAAACAGTGAATGTATGTTACCCCTCCCAACCCCACAATGTTCCCGCTCCGAAAGAGCCACAACCCTGGTCAAGTGGGCGTGGTTTTGAGGTTAGTTTTAGGGCTTAGTACAGTATCTGTGAGGTTAGGATTATAGGGTTAGGCATTGTGTTTGTGAGCTTAGGGTTAAGGTTAGGTTTAGGCATAGTGTTTGTGAGGTTAGGGTTAAGGTTAGGTTTAGGCATTGTGTTTGTGAGGTTAGGGTTAAGGTTAGGTTTAGGCATAGTGTTTGTGAGGTTAGGGTTAAGGTTAGGTTTAGGCATAGTGTTTGTGAGGTTAGGGTTAAGGTTAGGTTTAGGCACAGTGTTTGTGAGGTTGGGGTTAGATTTAGGCATACAACCACGCCCACCTGGGTGAAACACCCCAGAAAGACGGAGTCCCCAAAGATTCGTCATGTCCGCAGTGTCACAGACAGACAGATTTGAAGTTTTTTGGTTCTCGTAAACTGTCAATTTGATCGAATTGTCATATGGGAGTGGGACACACAAACCAAGTTTGAGGGCTTTGGGTCGGGCAGCGCCCAAGTAAAGTTAAGCCCAGGACACAAAGGCAAACATATTACATAAATACATAAACATACATGTTTTGTGAATTAATAGTTATACTGTATATACTGTAGAAGATAAATCCCATTTGGTTCTAAATGATCCGTATCCCTGTTTTTTTGTCAGTCCTGTGAGCTGAGTCATTGTGAGGACCTAGCGTGAGTGGAATCAAAATAGAACTTTCTACATGAATCGATTGTGAATGGCATTCTGAGGTTGTCTCATTTGTATGCAGTTTGGACTCATATGGACTTAAATATCAGTTGGGTCTGAAAGAGTAGACAATAATAATGGCCAGTTTGGTTGGTTTTGCCTTGCTTGAGAAGGAGGTGAGGCACTCCCCTGAGAAAATGGGCAGCTCCGAAACACAAGGATGGAGAGATGGATCGAATGCATTAGATGAGGAGGCAGGCAAGCAGGAATATGGATTCCTTAAGGTGCATGCCATGTGGGGAGAGGAGAAACCTGAATGGGGGAAAAGTAGATTAGTGATTAAAGTGTGACGGCAGTGATTTGGTTGAGATGCCCGATGTGGAAGGCATCTGATGAGTAATGATGACTTGGGCGTGTGTTGTGTGGGAAGCCAGGCAGATCCAGTAAGCAGTTTAGAAAATAACCGCTTCAACCTTGTTAATAACGTCAATGCCTGCTGTTAGGTTGTCACAGCAAACGAGTATTGATTTCTTTGACCATTCATTCCCCCAAGTTGATTCTTTGTTTGACTGGAAGCCAGCGAAGGTCTTGGAGGACTGGTGTGACGTGATCTCTGGAGCGGGTGCTGGTGAGCAAGCGAGCGGCTGATTCCTGAACATATTGGAGTTTATTGTGGACTTTAGAGGTGATGCGATGAAGGATGCTGTAGTTGAGCTGGGATGTAAATGAATGCATACATGAGTCAGCAGTGGAGAAAGACTGGAGTCGGAGACGGGCATTTGACAACCTGATTTGTCTAGTAGGTCATGCTCTGCAGAAGGTACTGATCCCTCTATCCCTTAAGACTCTTTGGAGACCACTCACTGTCCAGCCGACAACTTTTTGACCCGACTAGAGTGTGGGAGCAATGGCTCCAAGTGAGGAGTGAAGCTTGTTTTGCATTTTCTGTAACTTGTCTGGAGAATATATTGGAGATTAGTTGAGTTGAGTTGAGTCTGTCTGTCTGTCTGTCTGTCTGTCTGTCTGCCTGCCTGCCTGCCTGCCTGCCTGCCTGCCTCCCTGCCCCTCTCTCTCTCTCTCTCTCTCTCTCTCTCTCTCTGACACTTGAATGCATTTAAACCTCACTTCACCAACTTGCACTCGATCAGTAATGTTTTATCTAATCTTATTTTGCTATGTTCTCTTTAAGGCGGCATGGGTGTTATCCTTGTCTGTCATCCTGAATCAGAAGAATCATCTTTATTGTCACATCGCAGGTTTACAGTAAACAAGAGGGTGACATTATTTTTCTGTGTGCCCTCCATCATTTGTAGTTTTCATGAGAAGAGACCGGATAGAGCAGGAGAGGTAAGAAGAAAAGAAAAGAACACAGGATACAAACAGGTAAAAGAAAAAATCAAAGATATACACATGTACATAATTTACTGATAGCATGTGGAGTAGCAGGTACGTACATCGTGTTTTGAACATTAGCATCGTATGGTGCCTGTCCTTTAGAAGCATTAGCATCATAATTATGCAGGATGCAGGTGTATACATAACATGTCGCCCTGAGGCGAGGTTAAAGAAACTAGCAGCAGGTACAGTGTTGTTAAGGTGCAATTCGATAGACCAGTTAATGCTAACCACATATTCACGTATGGTATAATCCACCTCAGGTACAGTTGTCACAACCTGGCCCGTGGGCCATGACAAATTGAGGAGGACACAGCGGTAGTGCTTAAAAGTAACAGTGGTTTATTAAACAAAAGGAACTTAAATAATTCTTTACAAGAGGAATGAGGTGTGTAGTTCAGTAATCAGTAGTGTCAGCAATGTATGGATGTGTGTTCAATGTAGTGTGGGGTGTTGTAAAGTGTGTGAACTTAGTCATAAGGCAAACAAACAGAAGGGTGCTGTCATCTGGTGAGGGACTCATAGAATAGCTGGCAGCCACTCGTTTATAGAGCTCCAGGGAGCACTGGCCAGGTGTTCCCAATGCACCTAATTAGGAACCCCAAATTGGCCGACGCCTATAGGATATCTGTGGGAGAGAATATACATAGGGGAGTACACCATACAACCACACAGGCCACCCTGCAAGCCAGGCCAAGAGGAGAGGAACAGGAGGCAGGAGCAGACAGAACAGGAGGACCAGTAGATGGGATAAAAAAAAGAAAACCTGGGAAAGGCAAATCCGCAGGAGGGAGTATGAGTGTAATCCACAGGAAGGTAATCCAGCATAGGAAGACTAGACCGACATAGGGGAAAGTATTCCAGTGCTACAGGCCAGCCTGGCTGCAGGCGGTGTTCAGGCCTCTGTCTGATGGTAGCCACCGGGTAGAAACTGTTCGGAAGTCGGGTGTTCAGGCACTTGACACTACGGTAGATCTATAGACGAATCCACAGACGCGCTGCCTGTAGCTGCCTGTAGGCGGCCATTGCTGCGGTGTCGCGTCCGCGGAGCGTTGACACCGCAGCAATGGCTGCGCGCAGGGCAGCGCTCCGTGGATTCGTGTATACCGCATCTCTAGAACTCTACAGCAGGGGCCTTCAATGTGTTTCAGCCCAATGACCCCTTAGCTGAAAGAGAGATGAAGCAGGGACCCCCACTATAGCTGTATAAAATTGTATTTTCATAGATTTCATAGACCAACACCAAACCTCTTTGCCAAAAATTGCCGATCTACAAGCTCACAACGCCTCGCAGCGCAAGGCGTTGTGAGCTTGTAGATCTGCTATTTTTGGCTTAAGTTCTCTTCAGAATAGGGATAATAGGGTTCAAGTGGTTAATGTAAAAAAAAAAATCCAATCACACAAATATTTGGCGGCCCCCCTGTAGTAACTCTGAGGACCCCCTAGGGGTCCCGGACCCCCTGTTGAAGACCCCTGCTCTAGACGGCCTCCTATGCAGAAACAAGGTTTCAGCCTGCAACGTTCAGTTTGTGCAAACAGTAACATTCTCATGAACAGCGATTATACCCTGAAAACCACAGATACTGCACATTGAAGCAGTTATTCCTGAAAGATACAGAGGATATGTCACTTGGAAGAGAGTGAGAGACGTGTGACCTTATTCTGAGAGAGAGAGATAGACAAAGAGTGGGGCAGAGAGGATTCATTTAGCTGCTCTCAGGTGAAAACAGCTGATGCTGGTGCCTAATAATAGGCCTTGATCTCCCTCCCCTCTCTCTCTACTTGTCTGCCAGCTGCTCCTCTCACATCTGGATCACTGTGAGTGTTTGTGTGGAGTCAAGGCCCACTACCCTCTTTTGCAGTGGTGGGATTTTTTTTTTTACTCAAGTACATTTACTCAAGCACTGTACTTATATATAATTTTGATGCACATTTACTTTACTTGAGTATTTGCATTTTTTGAATCTTTAAACTTCTACTGAAATACATAGGCAAATATTTTACTTGTTACTGCAATACAATTACTTGAAGGCTTTATTTAATAGTTACTTAAAAATGTAGAAAGTACAATATTTGCCTCTGAGATGTAGTTGAATAGAAGTAAAAGTGTTGAAAATTGGAAAACTCTAGTAAAGTAAAAAATACTTCAAAATTGTACTTAAGTACAGTACTTGGGTACATGTACTTTCCACCACTGGAAATCAGATTACAGTATTCTTCCACCATTGCTCTTTTAGCATCCATGCTGTCTCTGTCCACAGTACATTCTCATGCTTTCTGATTCAGTATATTGTTGCTATGTCAACCTGAAGTTGCCAAGAATTGTCTCAAAAGCAAACAGGAAAAACAAAACGTGGAACATCAGGTCTGCATGGTCCCAGTGCAGTACCCTGCCAAATGCATTATCCTGTAGGGAGAAAAATGGCACAAAAAGCTTGTTAAAATCAGCCCAGCACTGCAGAAGTGTACAAAGTGAAAGGTGCCCTGAGGGAGACCAACCACAATAATAATCTCACAATTTATTTTTTTCCTTCAATATTGACATCCACGAATTGTGTTACTGACTGTACTTAGATGAACGTGACCCTTATCTTGTCCCAGGTTGAGTGATGTCTCCTTCACAAATGGCACAAAACGGATACTTTACAGTCGCTCTGATGGCTACCCTTATTTGCTGTGGTGTCAGCAGTATAGAAAGCAAAAACGTCTATTATCGATGAATTTCTTTTATAAATTGTTTGTTTACTTTAAAACTTTGCCTGTCGAAAGTTGTTTTGGGTGAAACAGAACTCCATAGTGAACTGATGGCTAAGTTACGCCCCTTATTTTGGTCTGGGTCATGACATTGATATCAGCCAATGTTAAATGACCAAAACGTGTGTGGTACCATGTGGCGTAGTACTGGAGACATGGTTATGACAGAAGGCTGGCCACATGTAGGCACATGTGACGTCACACCATTATGGAATCCCTTTATAGTAAGGACAAAGAAGGCAGCCAAACTGAAGGCCGACCCACACACTCTGTGTATTGATTGTGACAGTGAGCAGGGTTTCTGTTGGGTTCATTGCCTCATTACGGATTATGTAATAACTTTGTGAACAACAGACAGACCACTGTCTTAACATTGGTGCGCTTGCGCACGAGCGCAAGCGCGCGCGCGCACACACACACACACACACACACACACACACACACACACACACACACACACACACACACACACACACACACTCCTATACTGTATGTGCATGTACACTAGGGCTGGTAAATTAATATCCGAATTTCGAATATTCCTCGAATATGGGGGAAATATGTATATTCGAATATGAAAATTAATATTCGAGAAAAACAATTTAAGACCAATATTCAAATCATCATTCCTGAGGAAAGTTACCAGCCCTAATGAACACACATTGTACAAATACACACGGGCACAAGGTAACACATCCACCTCTATTATAATTAGCTGAATTCATTTATTTTAAACATGTCATCTATATTCTTTGCAGCAATTTCTTTGGGTCAGTCAGATGCAAACATACACAGGCATACACGCGCACACAGGCTCGCGCATATGCAACTCATTATGAGGCTTTGATGTAGGCCACCCCATAATGATCTTGGCTTTGCTCATCTCATTTCCTTGATTAAAGTTGTATAGCGCCATAAATAATTCATTTCTCATGTATATTGCAGTGTTTAGAGTCATGTTTTTAGATTTCAGCTTGATCACTTCATTCAGAATATATTTACACCTTTGCCAAGCTAGCTGTTTGGCGTTAATGTAATGCTATTGTGGGCTGATCAGTCTAACACGCCAAGTCATCCTGTCTCTGTGTGTACCTGTTTTCAAAGTACAATCAACAATTTGCTCTCAAAGTGACTTAAATGGTTTGAACAAGGTGCCAGCATCACTACGTTTCTGCAAAGATGCTGTGCCTAGAATGTCGCAGAAAGCTTGTATGTCCATATTTAAACTTTTTACATAAACTCATGCTCTACTTCAACGTACAATAGTGTCGCATCAAAGTAGCGTAAAATAGCCGATCTGCAAGCTCACAAGTACTGTAGGTGGGAGGGGCTTATTGTCGGTATCAGCTGAGAACGCAGGAATCTATCTATCCCTGTTACAATGCTCTAAATCCCTGGGAGATGGGTTGCCGAGGTGGAGCGCCACGCCTACCACCCAAGCCGTGCTACTCAAATGCTGAGTTGGCGGTGCCCAGGATCTAACCCACGACCTTGTGTTCCAAAGGCGAGAGCTCTACGGACTGAGCTCCCCGGACACTAATGCATTGTCATATTTGAAAAGTCTCTCACTGGGTTTTAGAAATATTTAACTAATGAATAGTAAGAGCTTGTGACTAAATAATGACACTGGAACAAATACGATGTTTTTCTAGTAACGGTGCTGGACATGCAAGGTTTCCACCAGACAATGTCTCTTCAAATAGTTCCAGTAATGTTTATAAGCACATACTGAGGCATTACTTGTGAGGCGCATGTGAGTACCTCACAATAAAGACAAACAAGCCTCAAGGTTATTCTGTGTACTTTATTGTATGTGTTTATTTAGCAGGGATGTCATTGGGTTCACTCACTCATTTTTTTTCTCTCTCAAAGTGGCATACTGTGTGAATACAAAAGAAAATCATCAACTGCAGTATAAAGATGACTCTTTGTTGGTTTTCTAAGTAGAGTATGTCTACTGTGGAAATAATAGCACACTGTCTGTTTGTTGAATACTGTAAGTGAAGCATAATGATTGCAGACAGCTCTAGTCTCTCAACAGGTCTAGACTTCAACCTAGATTTGAAGGATCATCCCTAGCTCTCTAAGCCTATCAGCACATGACTGCTACCTTTATTATCCTGATTTCTTGCCTCTCTTCATACGGCTGTGCATGCTCTCACTCTCACTCTATCTGACATTTTAAAAGACGTGCATATAGGCCCACACTTCATCCATCCATTTGAAGCTTTTTACATCTCCACACAGGCACATTTCCGAAGCACGCCACTAAGTGGCTGCGAGTTAAGCCGGATAAGCACCTATTACTTACCCAGCATGACATCCACTTAGAGGCATGCAGCCATTGTCACTTTGCCAAGGCCCATTCTGCCTAAACCTGGGGTCTTCCATGGTCCCATTAGAATTACTACTATACGGAGCGGCACAATTACAGAGAGTGACATTATAACATATTATTTAACCCATTAAAACCGGGAACGCATCTGTGTCATTTTAAGATTTCTTTGGCTGTTAAAAAAATACCAGATATACAAGCTCATAGCGCGGCACCGAGTGCCGCACTATGAGCTTGTAGATCTGCTATTTTAGGAAAATCGTGAAAATGTGTCTTTGAATATATATTTTCTAAAGCGAACATTTGTAAAATATTTAGTTCCAGGGACCTCCAGAAGCAAAGATTTGAGTTACAAATGTTTGCTTTAAAAATATATATATTCAAAGATGTGCACACATTTTCATGATTTTTCAAAAAATAGCCAAAGAAATAAATAAAAATGACACAGATGGCGTTCCCGGTCTTAATGGGTTAATCAGACCAATAAGAGGCTAATTAACCAATTACTGCTCGTTAGAAGCAGTGTGTCAGGGGAAATTGGTGGAAAACAAAGGGAACTCAGCCTCTCGGGCACAGGCTTCCTACTATGTCATGTTGGCGAGTATGGCGACTCACATGGATACGGACGCATTAAGGCCATCAGCGTCTTGACTCAACTCATGATCGTTTATGTAGTTTTATCTGACAAAGAGAAGAACACTGGAGCATACAGACGATTTAGCAATACTTTATTGGTGCAAATGTATTGCTAAATTGTCCGTGTGCTCCTATAGCCTCTCATATTGCTCTGTCCAGTTTCCGAGAGACACTGGACCATTTGAGAGCTGAAACGAGAATACCCACTCTCATTGTTTTGTTTGTTGTTCTTGTTTTGTTGTTTGTGTAGGCTATACACACAACATTATTATAATTGTCAATTTTATGTACAGTAGTCTACATTTAACAGCTTTGTTTGCCTTTGAGCTGCAGTTGGCAGACATTGTTTGAAGTGTGAGGAATTATTTCAACACCACATTTGTGAGGGGGTTCCAGGGGGTCCCTGACAGAATGAGTTAATATAAAGTAGCATCAAAATGAGCTCAACTGCTTAATTAAACCTATACATCAACTATTTGGAAATAGTCGATCTACAAGCATTTAGCAACTATCTAAAAGAATTATACGGAAAATTGGGAATATTTTTGAAAATATTTTCAGATGGAGGTTTGTGGACCAGTTCATGTTAATTTGGGGGTCCTTGACATGAAAAAAGTTTGAGAACCACTGGTACAGTATAAAGCCTATAGCGAAATAAATCAAAGAGAATATTACAAAAAAAACACTACGGGAACATCAAAGCATAGTGTCGGCTACTGACATTTGTTGTTAACATATTGGCTGACGGCGGTGCACAGGGTTCACAAGGTGACCATGACAGAGAGCAATGTCCCATGATTCACAGCAACAGGGCTCACGTTGTATCGGCAGGAATGTCAATTAGACAAACAAGATGTCATGCTGCTTTCCTATGCAGTGAAGTCAAGGGCTTCTGGTTCCCTGTGCCAGTACACACGCGCGCGTGCGTGTTTGTATGTGTGTGTATGTGTGTGTATGTATGTGTGTGTGTGTGTGTGTGTGTGTGTGTGGGTGTGTGTGTGTGTGTGTGTGTGGGAGACTTGTGGGAGGCGGAGTGGTCATTCTGTCATCACAGATGGACAGGAAAGGCCCAGGGGGCATCTGAAAAGCCACAGGCAATGAAGTTTGCATACACTGTGTGTGTGTGTGTGTGTGTGTGTGTGTGTGTGTGTGTGTGTGTGTGTGTGTGTGTGTGTGTGTGTGTGTGTGTGTGTGTGTGTGTGTGTGTGTGTGTGTGTGTGTGTGCGTGCGTGCATGTGTGTTAGTGTGTACCACAACAGTTCTGGGCCCCAATGTCGCTGACAGAAGCAGTAAAACAACCCCCCTCTCATGCAACAAATGCCATCCCTGTCTGCTTGGGTTGCCCTCCAAATTGTCAGATCACACGCACGCACGCACGCACGCACGCACGCACGCACGCACGCACGCACGCACGCACGCACGCACGCACGCACACGCACGCACACACACACACACACACACACACACACACACACACACACACACACAATGTGCGCCATGGCCTCACATAAATATGTCTTTGTGTCAGTCCTGCTAATATGTTGTCCACAAAGGCTAGTTTTGCATCACTTTAACAGATGGGTCATTTCTTTTGGCCTAGGTGGCAGGCTGTGCACTCTCCAGCGCAGCTGTGATCTAACAAGTAAACAAATGTGTGTAGACCTTTCTGAATACTGTCAGCGTAATGCGGATGGCAATGTTAAAGGCAAAGCCTCGAGGAAACAACACACAGGAACAGGCGGCTGGAAATCTCTTAAGTAGCTTCGGTGCATGTCATTTACAGTCATTTACTTTATAGCTTTGTTTCACGGCTCGGTTCTCCGAAAATTGCCAGGAGGAAATATAATGACTTTGCAAATGTGTGTTGAGATGTGTGTCTGCGATGCATTGACACGTGCGTTGTGTGAGCTGTTAATGCCATACAGTACAAAGACACACATCTTACCGGCGTGTGATTGAAACGGTGGAGTTGAGCACACAACCTGCCAAAGATACTACTGCCCTCTGCATGTGTTTGGCTGTCCAGTGCTTTCTATAGAGTTCAAAGCCAAATTGCTGATTTTTTTTCCCCGGGGACATTCACTTATAGTATACTATATATATACTGTAACAGAGGGGGAGGAGAATATAGTTAATCGAACAAATACAGCACATCAGCTCCATTATCTCACCGCTGAAAGGCTGGAAGCTACTCTTTAGCACAGTTCCTGGGCTCAGCATGACCGTGAAGGGCTCTTTGGCTTTGAAGAAGCAGACAGCATGCTGTGTTAAGAGCAACTGCAGGGATGCTGCTTTTAAGCGACTTTAAAAAATATAAAATACACGTATGTTCCCATTCAAAATCAACCTTGAAGCACCAGAGGCCTCTATTCTGTGCGTGATGGCTCACCTTGCTCAGAGGCACGCTATTGACATGGAAATTACAGAAAGCCTGGAAAAAAGGGGAGCTTTTTTCTTTTTTATCCTCGGCAAAGTTCATATGTCTTTTCAGGCTGACTTCAAAGCTGTCTCGCTGGTGGTAAGAATAGTAATACAGCATAAAAATGCAGTTCATGTTCTGTATTTAACATATAAATACTTAAAAAGTCCTTCACGCTTAAAACGCTAGTGCAAAATTAAAAAAACGTAAAACCTTACAAACCTCAGACTGCAGAGGGAAAAGCAATTCATTATTTGTCTTTTCATTTGGTTCCGCATTAATATATTAATATATTAACATTTTCGGAGATAATGGGAAAACATTTTTTTTCTTCAAACTGTAGATTTGTAATTAATTTAGCATAATAAACAAATACATGTACAGAATTATCTACAGCAAAGGTCTTCAACAGGGGGTCCATGACCCCAAGAGGGTCTGCAGAGGTACTGCAGGGGGGGTCGCAAGATCATTGTTTGATAGACTTTTTATTTATTTGTTATATATTTGTTTGTTCTTTTCTTTCTTTCTTTCTTTTTAAATGTCTGAAAATACACATTGACATGAATCCAACAAAAATAAGATGAATCTGTAAAAAAGAAGGGAAAAAATATATTAATTTACCCATGAATCCTGGTGCAATAATCTGAGCAAGCTAACCTGTGCTAAAACTGTGCAGCAATATCCACTACAGCCAACTAGTGAAACATGTTGGCCAGTTAACTGTTTTTATCTCCAAAAGATTAAGGACATTGTTGTGAGTATACTGTACTTATAGCTTGTATGCACGATAACGAGGTATGTTTATACACAGCAATAGGCTGCCCTACACGCTACTGTAGGCCCGCAGTCACCAGGAACACCTGAGCACATACTAACAAATAGGTCTATAAATGTTGTATCCCTAATTTCCTAAAGTGTTTCCTCTTATGTTGGCAGTTACCTGTCTGTCCATAAACCTACCCACAGGGTTCACCTGGGGTTCATGGGTACGGGCATGAGGTTAGACTTGGAGCGCTGGTGGAGGAGCCAGACGGCCACCGGGAGCAACCTGCCGAATCTGCGGCCCGTGCCAGCAGTGATGGAACGCTGTCGTGTCCCAGAGGGTATATATCCTGGAACAGGTGTAGCCGGTGGTCTGTGTTGGCAACGCTTCACAAAATCTTCCCTGTTCCTTCCTTTCCTTTCCCTTTCCACCATAGAGCCTTCGTGCGGGTCCTCAGGGAAACGCAATTGGCAGCCAGTGAACCCTTCATTTATTATTTATATATTTTTTTGTTGTTTCGTTTTTACCGTGGACCAAGAGAAAAAAAAGGCGATGAAGAATGACAGACTGCTTTTGATCATGGCTGTGTAAAATTGAAGCGAGGACGTGTTGTGATACTACGTCCAGATTCTTTGGTTCTCGAGGGGAATGATGTGAAATGAAGACATTATACAGTTGAGATTACACACACACACACACACAGAGACAGATGGTTAAAAACCAATCACTGCAGGTGTCATTTGTTACCCTGGTGAGTTGTCCTTCCCACACGCCACCGCACACAGCTGACTATTCAGAGTGTACGTCACTCTCAGCTCAGGCTGCCTGCTGATCTACACCAGACTTTTCAAAGCGACACGCACACATGCACATATACGCACACACGCGCATACAGTACGCACACACGCATCAGATCCAGTCCTATTTTAAGGCCTGCGTGCAGCCAATATCATTGATATCAATCGGTTCTTTCTAAACGCACTGTACGCACGCAGCAAATTCCACACATACGCGCGCTGTGAAAAGTCTGGTGTAGATCGGCCGTGATACAGCTGGCTAAATGTGAAGTTTATTACATTATGTTTAAACATGACTCAGTCATGTATACCAGCTTGCTTTCTTTTTTCTCTGTGTGTGTGTGTGTGTGTGTGTGTGTGTGTGTGTGTGTGTGTGTGTGTGTGTGTGTGTGTGTGTGTGTGTTTGCCGTGTATGCGCCGTGTATGCGCAGCTTGTTTTCATAGACCTGGTTCCTGATTTGTCTCGCAGAATATGCTAGTGGCTCCCCATTGGCTTAGACCTGTTGCTTATTTTTCTCGCAGAATCTGGCAACACTGCTAGGCCAGAACGGACGCTACGCAGCTCGTATGCAGAGGTGTAAAGTAACTAAGTACATTTACTCAAGTACTTTACTTAAATGTTGTCCGATTATTACTCTGTGTCACGGCGATTTGAACCGACGGCAGGCGTGTATAGTAGCTATGGTACTAGACACGCCATGGAGGCGTGTCTAGTACCATAGCTTGGGAGGACGAGACCGCCTATTCAGAGTATGGGAAAGTATCCCCATTGGCTTAAAGGACAGCCAATTATTGAAAACATGTCTCGAATATGTCGAACACATGGATGATTCAGTCTCTTCTTAGACCAGCTTGCAAGCTGGTAAAAAAATGTGAGAGCTGAGTGGAATGCTGGAAGAGAGAGTTTTTGTACTTATCTACACATGTGGCAATAATTCACCCCCTTCAACTCTGGGTCAGTAATGGCGGTGGAGGTATGTTGTAGCAAGGACTGCTGCTGTTAGGATGTTCTGTTTTTTATCTCCAACTTTTTCAGCACCTTCTTATCTTTTTTAACGATTTGATCCATCTTTGATGATGGTTCTGGTTCTTGCCTGATTGAATGTAATGTTCACGTTACTTCAGCTCGGCTGATCCATTTCGGACGCTCGTCACTTCACCATTCGATATTGTTGACCAACTGAGAGATCTCCTCCCCCTATGAAAGTGGACCAGTGTGAGCCGGTGTGATACGTCCGTGTAGGCGCCTGGTTTGAAATGTCTTTTTTGGCCGAGCAAAAGTGCATTGGCCCTTCTGGAATTTGCCAGAACTGCCAGATTGCTGGTCAACCCATGGTCTGTTGGAGAGAGGAGGCGTAAAATTGATTAGCGGGATTCAGGCTTTTTCTAATGTGCCATGAAATCATTATTTTTTATTGTTTTATTTTTTCATTTAAAACAAATTACCTGCAAGCAGTTACTGGTTTAACAAAACATAAAAAATTTACCCTCCAGCTTAAAAAAAAGCAATCACATTTGACAAAATGTATATTATTTTTTGTTCGCACAGAATTGAGATATCCCCTGAGAAGAATACTCCAATGCTGCCAAATTAAAGCACCATTGCAGGTAGCATTTATTGAGATTTCTGAATGGGACAGACCTTGATTTCTGCCTGCCTTCAAACGCTGCCTTAGCAGGCAGTGTTTTTTCCATTTGGAACACAGCCATACAGTTCCTTGGCTGTGAAGACTATCCCATAAAGCTGGTGACTTACATCAGGTTATTTTAATGGTTGATTAAATTTGTATTTCCTCAGCCTCAGCTTCTTCTTCCAAAGAAAATGAAATTACAAATGAAAACAAAAAAGAAAGCATCATTCGTTCTTACATCTCCAATTGGTTTATCTGTTGCACGAAAGCTTTGATTAGTAGTACACTGTACAAGTACAGCCTGTCCATTAGAGAATCGATTACCATGGAAACCGGAGGCACAGCTGGAGCAGATGTTACATGATGCTACCTTTCTACAGTAGATTGTCTCAATTCATGTAACCTTAATTAAACAGCTACTAAATAATGAACACTCCTGGGTACCACGTAACCGAGAATGTATCGAACCAATAACTAATTGTAGAATAATTGAGAGGCACGTTGTATTTCTTATATCAACAAATCAACATGAAAAAGTTATAATAGATTTTTTTTAAATAATCAAATAAACTGAACGACTATGATTAACCACTTGAGCCCTGTATTATACTGGTGGTGTGCAAAAATAGCCGAGCTTGTAGATCAGCTATTTTCTCTATTGAGTTCATCAAATCGAGGCAAAGGTTTGAAATAATCGTGATAATGATTTGAAGTCATATCTCCCAGCCCTAGTAAGGGGATGTATCCCTCCAAATGAGACAGAGCCGCAAAAAGCTGAGAGAAATAATCACCTCCCACCTGAGTAACAAGAGGAGAATTGATTCAAACACTTTGGCTTTGACGTCACAGTGTGACGGTTCATCCTCTAGCTGCTTGTGGCATCCTAATTAAAAACAGTCAGAAAAACTCTTATTAGATCAGCTACATAAGATGAAAGCGTTATTGATTATGCAAGGGGAAATTGGCTATAACATATTCTCTATTATGTCCTTACTGTCTCCGCCAGGCCAAAAGGTGTGGCCGAGACTATGTTTTGCACCCTGTCCGTCCGTCCGTCTGTCTGTGAGCAGCTAATCTCCGGCACTGTCGGCCCAGTCGCTGCGAAACTGTATACGCACACTCCCTAGAGGTCAAGGAAAAACCTTTGTCCTGTTTTTTTCACATCTGCCTTTTAGAGCGCCACCAGGAGGATGACTTTTGTAAAACACATTTTTTGCTATTACTCCTTCAGATTTTGTCCAAAATCACGCGAATCGGTACACAATATCTCTAGAGTCATGTGATCAAGACGGATGTGTGGGTTTTCAGACCCCCTCAAAATAATCATATTTGAACTGGGGTACCCCCACCCTGACAAGCACTTGTAATTGTTACATTTAGTTGCTGAATAGACAATAGACAATAGAACATTTGAATTGAAATGCACATCAACATCATGATAGTGTCCTTTTAAAATTTCCATCCTATAATTGTCACTCCTGCATACAAACACCAGAGGTAAAGGTTAAAGGATAGGATGTATCCTTAAATTCAGCGTTCTTCATGGTTTTGTCTGGTTGTGCATCTGGTACCGCAAGCATTTGGTTACAGGAGACTTTTTTAGACCTGAATTCGGAGGACTGACCAAGCAAATATTTGCAAAGTCAAGCTCATAAGCGGATTATGAGACAATGGGCCCCTGGGCACCGAAATGTAAAAGGCCCCCCTTAATACACCCGATACCAACAGCACATTAACTAAGACATGCCTCCACCTAAACAGGATTTACAGCAACAACACTCAAAGCCAACAACACAATAACTAAATAAACACACAGAGCTTCTGATTATTTTTGTTTGGTACTTGCTCATTCGATTTCTCCCAATAGAGGTGAAGGGCCCATATTGCATGGACTGGACTGGAGTATACTCAGCCCCTCGAATGTCCCATAGATAAACTGAGGTGTTACGTTCCACGTAGGTTATTTGTCTGGGATTTCTGTATTCCTCCCCTCTATCTCTCCTTCCCTCTGTCACTCACTACAGGTCTGAAGTCACCAATTCATCAGCTGTCAATCAACCTGTTACCTGGCCCCACCTTCATCCAATTACCACCATCTGCTGTCTATAAAATGCTGGGTCCCTCCCACCACAGCTCACTCTCTCTCAAGCATTTCACCTGTTTGTAGCCCTGTCTGTGTAGCCTTGTTTTGTAGCCCTCATTTATGTTCCAAGAGCAAACTTTAGGTATTTATTAGGTATCTGTTCTCCTTCTTGTATATGCTGCTCCCTTGGGACAGGAAAGACGGAGGCCTCTGACTATACCTAGACACTACATAGGCAGAACCTTTGTTAAGCACACTAAGGGGTGGTTGCCACTTATGTATTTTTGAACATTGTTTGGTTAGAGTAGTTAGGTAGGCAGGCTTTTGTTTTGCACTTTGAAACCTTGTGTGGTCTCCTTTATTTGCACCTCATGCTCAACAGCCTGACAATTCCATCTTCACATTTTTATGTTGCAAACTCTACCCTAGACTTTAAAATGGTTTTGTAACATGAGGTGATTAACACTCCCTTCAAATGCATCAGGATGATTTTATTCTGGTGACATGTTAGGTCACATGTTAGGCTATTCCTTCAGTTTTCACTAGGACTTTTGAGGCTCTGTTGTTGACATTAACGACTAAACCCTTTGGCTAAGCAACAAGAAATGCAAAGTCATGTGATTTCACACAGCGGCACTGGCACTGCGACCCCTGAGTTCTTATTGGGCCTGTGTCTGGTAGGCCTGTTCAGTTGAATACAGTCTTGTGTGATTGAATTCCCACACTAGATTTAATGAAATGTGGGTTTACGTTTTTACCAATCTAAATGTCCATCCATCCTGAACCATTTAATTTCCCTGACTGATTCAGAAGACATACTGTAATGTATGCTCTGAGCTTTCACCATCAGATAATCGGACATAAATGGGCTATATAAAAATATATATTTGAATGAAGCACAAAAGACTTTTGCCATCCCGGTGCATTTACTTTTCCAGCGGATGCAAAAGATGACTTGACTGTCGGCTACTGTGACGAGCCGGAATCAGGGGAGTGGCGTGTTTGTGTGACAAACAACATCCCTTTATCTCCTTGATACTGCGTGGCAGCAGAGCGCGGCTACCATTCTTTCCTCTCCAACGTTCTCTGCTGGAAAATCCAAACTACACAAAAGTCACCGGATCCCTCGAGAGCGTTTCTCACAACTTTGCAAACACTCTCTGTTGTGATGCCTCCGGTTTTTGATGACGCAGCGTGTTTCAGTGATCAAGGGCAGTGGAGGAAGGGGACAGTGGAGGTGAGCAGATAAACAGAAGACACGCACAGTGACGCACGCACACACACACAAGCGCGAGTGCATGCACAAACGCACACACACATACTTTTCCACCTACAGCGTTTGAAAAAGAGCCTGGCACAAAGCATCTCTCTCCTTTAATCTCTAGCAGTGAGGTGACATGCCACTGTTTCTCACTCTTTATTCGTCCCCTGTGCATTTTTTATTCCAGTCAAAGAAAGGATCGGTCTCCATTGATGTGCCATGGAATAAAAAGGATCTAGGCCATTAGACACTGAGCTGTCCATAACCCCCATCTGTTGACATACAGTAGGCCTACTGTTCTTCATACGAGCACATGCTACAAAGAATCATATTTATTTATTTATTTATTTTTTGTTTGAGGAGGGAAATGATGGGGATCAGTCGATTTTATTCAGCTATTCAGACCAGCATACTTTGCAGACACGTAACAGAGTGTACATGATACACACACACACACACACACACACACACACACACACACACACACACACACACACACACACACACACACACACACACACACACACACACACACACACAGTTTGTCTACAGTACATCAATAACACTTCAACAGGACTCCAAGTAGAGGGCACCCTAGTACAGTATAGCTCAACCAGTGCTGTTCTCATGGTCCGTCACTCTATAAGTGGGTCTTGCATGTCCAACCTTTATCGTTTAGCCTCAGGAAAACCTGATTTGTATATTAATTAAGCAGAAGTCACTGTAATACCTGTAATTCCAATACCTTATATAATTCCAGTATCTGTTGCTAAAACAATTTCCACTAAATATAATACAACTAGTGAGCTACAACTGACACAGGGCAGTTCTAGGACTGCAATATCCTTGTGTGTGATTGTTGTGTATGAATGACTGTTCAAAACATTTACTCTTGTGAGGTATCAGTTTTATAAGGCATTTGGATTATATATAGTTAACTATATAATCACTACCAATTATGACCAATTGTTGGAAACAGATAATAATACTACATGCAATAATCATGAAACTAAATTGACCAGATTAAGGGACATACAGTACAGTGTGCCATTTGCTATTAGCTATGTTAGGTGCTGAGATGCATTTCAAATGGATTTCAGATTGTCCAGTCGTTAATTTGCAATAACTGAATATGACGGTAGTTTCATGTCAATTAACAACATTAAGAGTCTGCCATTCTTAATGAATCGAGATTGTGTTTGTCCCAGGTGAGACTTTAACCCAGCGGCAAATAAAAACGTCTTATGAAGATCCATTCCTCTTGTCTTTTCTCTCCCTGTGTGTGCATGAGAAAGATATTAACAAAGACAGAGAAAGAAGGGTGTGTGTGCTCAATGCACACAGAAAGAGAAAGACCAAGTCGAGAGAGAGAGAGAGAGAGAGAGAGAGAGAGAGAGAGAGAGAGAGAGAGAGAGCGCGCACAAATCCATCAGTGTAAACATATTGACCTGCCAATGGGGTGTCTGGTTTATTGTGTCCCCCTGCCAATGACACTCAGCTCCATATTAATCACACGTGATGAGATGATTAATCTGGTTTATGTCCCTCTCTCCATCCCGTCCATCTGTCCATCTTTTCTCTGCCCAGCAGACCAGCGGAGAGAGGCCCGGCTCATGGCTGACGTCAGCACAACACAGCACTGGGGGTTTCTCAACCAACGGAGCAAGAGCTGCTCCATAATACAGTGTTTCTCATTTCATGTCAAGGACCCCCCATATTAATATGGATTTGGCCATGGACCGCCATCTGAAAAGATTTTGTGCCAGGAACCCCCATACAAGATTTGTGTTGTTAGAATGTTTCAAGATTTTTTGGAAAACAGCAGATCTACAAGCTCACAACGCATCGCAATGTCAACCAGAGAGAGTGTGATTGATTGATTGAATACTTTATTAGCAGTTTGCAACAAAAAAAAGCACAGGAAAGTACAGTTCAATACAAGGTCTGCTAAGAGGATTTTAAACCCAAGAAAGCCTATGGCTTGTTTCCATTGGGGTCCTTTGTACTCAATTCATAGAAACATTTATTGACAGACAAACATACACTATAGCCTACTATGCAGAGAGAGAGAGAGAGAGAGAGAGAGAGAGAGAGAGAGAGAGAGAGAGAGAGAGGGAAGGCCATCAGTGGATGGATGCAGAACTGATGTACTGTTTGAATGGAATGAACACCGGTACAGTTGGTACCTCTGGCTGTCCTTGGTTGATGAGCACACTACTGGACTGGGAGGAGGTAGCAGAGAGCCATCAGCCACTGCCTTGTGCATGTGGAGCTGTCTTCAATTCTGTGGGTGATTTACTCACACCCGGTGGTGGAAAGTAACTGAGTACATTTACATTTACAATTTTGAGGTATTTTTTACTTTACTGGAGTATTTCCAATTTTCAATACT
This sequence comes from Gymnoscopelus microlampas, assembly GCF_963454915.1. NCBI lineage: Eukaryota > Metazoa > Chordata > Actinopteri > Myctophiformes > Myctophidae > Gymnoscopelus > Gymnoscopelus microlampas. Next base: position 18,981,969 of record NC_139949.1, on the reverse strand, counting down.
TTTACTTCTATTCCACTACATCTCAGAGGCAGATATTGTACTTTTACTCCACTACAATTTAGTTAGTTACTTTGCAGATATAAATCATTATATTATAAAACATACATTAACCACTTTATCCCTATTTTATACATACACTATTTGAAAATAGCCGATCTACAATCTAACAACGCGTTGCAGATCTGCTATTTTCAAACATTTTAGTACTTTTGGTACTTTAAGTATATTTTTATGCCAATACTTTAGTACTTTTACTCAAGTAATAGTTTGAGCACAGGCTTTTTAGTTAAACAGAGTATTTTTGTATTGTGGCATTGCTACTTTTACTTAAGCAAAATATCTGAGTACTTCTTCCACCACTGCTCACACCTGGGATGCAAATGAGTGCAGCAGATATAGTTTTGACAGTATCTGGAACTCGGATTGAGTTCCTGTCGATGGCCCGAAATATGGTATCAGGTGACAGGAAAGAAAAAAAGGGAAGCAAGTTTTGGCACTGAATTGAATATACACCTGTTTAATAGTGTACCTAATGTGACAATAGACCAACAGCTGTCTCCCTTTCTCCCGTACATGGGTAAATCTATCTTTTTATAGGATTCTGTCAGGTCGACAGATGTTCTGTTTTGTCCCTGGACCCTGAAAAATAATAACTAAATTGCCAAAATAAAAAAAGCAGATGGAAGGTGCTCTGATTGATCGACGTTTAAGTTTTAAACCAAAAGCAGTGGGCAGGTGTGAGTTGAGTATGGCTTCCTTAGCAGTGGTGACAGCTGGGCATGTACAGAAACACAATCAGAGTCAACTTTATTATCACATACAGATACAGCCCATCACAGGTTTACTGTACAGCTGTAAAGAAGTGGGTGAAACTCTTTCAACATAGTAACATTACCACGGTATTAGCCAGTGGTGGGAAAAGTACTCAAATGTTTTACATAAGTAAAAGTATCAATACTGCAATGTAGAAGTAAAGTCTGTACAAACTCGATGCAATGCGTTGTGAGCTTGTAGATCGGCTATTCTCAAATAGCCTAGATATAAAATAGGGCTAACGTGGTTAAAGTATGATTTGTAATGTAATGATTTATACCCGCAAACTAACTAGTAGCTAAAGTTTTCAAATCATTGTACTGGAGCAAAAGTGCAATATTTGCCTCTGAGATGTAGTGGAGTAGAAGTAAAAGTATAGACAATTGGAAATACTTCAGTAAAGTAAAAGTACCTAAAAACTGTACTTAAGTACAGTAGTAACTGTACTTAGTTACTTTACACCACTGGTATTAGCCTATGTACTGTAGCAACGGTCATGTTTGTTATGGAATCATATGCTGAAAATTCATTTTCCTTTCAATTTCATCAGTCTGCTCCTCTTGCCAGCTGTGAAGTGAAAGAGTATCCTGCAGGCTTTGTCTCCTAATAATATACAGTAAGAGAGTGCTGCACAGCAAGAAAAGAACTTGTGTTCCAAGTTCCAACATGTCGCCACTTCTCCTATGAATTAAACAGAAGTCTTTAAGTGGGTTACTTTTGAATGAGGGCTAAAGAAACTCTTTATCTTCATCCCTTTTCTAGTTCAAGGTCATTATGCAAAGTGCTTATGAGAAGAAGAAAAAAGTACCTGCGTCACACTTCTTCTACTGAGTCCTGTTTATCTTTGCTGTCGAGTGGAAACATTGTATGTCCGAAACCGTTCCTTTTTAAAATAAAATAGACAATTTCACTACTTCTGTGTTTCACTGTATGATGAAGTTGGGCATTCATTGACAAAAAAGACATAAAAAGTTGAAGTATGGAGATACAAGGTTTCTGCCCATAACAGCAACGTTATATTTGTCTGGATTTCATCTTTATCCTCCTCATCCCCCTGTGTGATCATTTAAGCCAGAGGCATTACACAGCTAAATGCAGTGCTGTGTGGAGTATGGGGCCTTACCATACCAATTTGGCATGCGGGGAGACGTTTAGATGTGCTTTCTGTAGGTGGTAATTGCATAGCAATTCAAAGCATTATCACTGCTTTCTGGTGTACATACAATCGTTTGATTTGATTTATAATGTTGACCGACCCATTTTACAATTGACCTGTGAATCCATTACTTGGGTTGACAGCTTTTGTACATGAGCAAAACGCTTGTGGGCTTAATTGGTTTATAACACCGCTTCTCAAAGGGGGGTCCAGGGACCCTCAGGGTTCCCTTAGTGTTGAGAGAGTGTGGACCAAATGGACCCATTTGCACACTCTCAGAGTTATGGGGGTCCTTGAAATAAAAACGTTGGAGAACCACTGGTTTATATTATATCTACATTGGACTGAGTCATGCTTCTGCAGAAATACAGAGAAGTCATGTGAATAAGGTGTTTTCATAGATGGATGTTGTAGTAATCGAACCTGTGACCTGATGATTTGGGGAAAAGTAATGTGTGTGAGTATTGTAATAATAAAATAATAATACAATTAACAAATGAATATTTAATATAAATATTCAAGAACAGTTATCTATCTACTCAATATGTGGGAGCCATCTCCCCTTAGCCACTACCGTGCCTGCAAAGCTGTACATCGAATAGGCCTACAATGGAGGCAGCAGGTAACCATGCAATTCAGCTCTGCATGTTTATAGACCATCAGGGTCTTGATTATAACCATAGTGCCATGGGCACACTCGGCCTGCCATTCCGGTTAGGTGCGCTGAAAGGCCACTACACTGCCAGAAAGCTCCTATACACACCGGACAAAGTATGAAAACCAAATAAAGTATTTTGCCTGGTTTACTCTAAACATGCCCATTTAGTCCTAATCCTGAAATTAGTAAGATATGAATGCTATCCTTCAAGTGCCTTTCAGCATTGGGAGCATGCATGTACAGAAAAAGAAATAAGTAATCCGGCCCATATGAAATTGCATTTCGGACAATCCGGCCTGCGACCTAACGAGTTTGACACTCCATCTCTAAAAACTGGTGCTTTCCTCCTGTCTTGTAGTTCAAGGTCATTATCCAAACAAAGTGGCTTTGAGGAAAAATAAAGCTGACTCAGCCCTTCCCTTCTACTACCTTGCTCAGTGACACCTCAGCCGGCTGTGGATGGATGTAACCTTAACACATACGGTAGATGTTGCAGGAATCAAACTTGTGACCTTTTGCTTATTGCACTGGTTCCCAAACGTATATTCCTGGGGCCCCCCTTCTTGTATCTGACCCCCCACCCCACCCCACCCCCACCCCCCCATTGCCCCAACACACGTGCACACTTGCCCATGCATACGTGTTACTTAAACGTGTGTAAATTTAACAATGTTATTACTGTACTTCACAATCATGTGGGTGTTACTGTTAGGTATGTTACAGGATAACAGATTATGTATGATGAGCTGGACTGATAATCCCACTGAGAACAGCCAGAGACAGTGGAGGAAAGCAAGGGCTTATTATGAAATACAAATGTTTTGAAATGGCCAGGAAATGTTTTATTTTGTGTTTAACATTTTTGACAACCTCTAAATCATTGCTTGTCAAACTTTTTAATTTCATGGACTCCCATAACTCTGAGTTTTGTCAGAAATGTGAATATTGTATTTTATCTAGGCATTCAGGCTCTGCTACATTTTTTTCCCCTGCTCAGCACATTAAGACAACCATCATTAACCGTTAAGAGCAGGTAGATAGATATACAATAACAACCCCCATATGGGGAACAGAATTATTAGAGCAGAGCCCACTGGCGGTTCAGAGCCCACAAGGCGCCTACCAACAGTCCAGAGACACTGACAGCAGGAGGAGGAACAGTGACCAAATTGGTCAGCTGATTGCCACATCAGTGTATGACACACATCCATGTACATCCACATAGTAATCAGTAGTGGAAAAAGTAAAACTTTTTTTTACTTAATTACTTAGTAAAAGTATCAATACTGCAATGTAGAAATCCTCAAGTTAGTTAGTTACAAGTACAAGTCTGGAATAAAACATTTACTTAAGTAAAAGTACAAACGTTTTGGTATCAAAATGTACATAAAGTACCAAAGTAGAAAGTACTCATTATGCAGAATGTCCCATTTCACAAGTTGTATAAACATCTTTTGAAAATTGTAGATCTGCAAGCTCACAATGCGTTGCATCGCGACGCATTGTGAGCTGTAAGGGTCCATTTGACCCCTTAAGGAATCCAGAGGGTCCATGGACCGGACCTTAGGTTGGGAAACACTGTCTTATGGGACAAATCTGCGCAGACATTCAAAAGCTCCAATGAAAATACGGCGTCAACATGGGCATAAACATGTCCTTCCTCATGCAGTGTCACTGAGACGTCCAGCCGTTGTGTCTCCGCATCATAGTGTTCAGCACAATGGAGTGGCAATTGGAAAAGGGGTTACGTTTTGGTAACTCGGGGCACGTTCAAGATTAATATACTACTATGTTGTACTACGTTGTCACAGATGACTGACTGTGGCACCCCGAGACAAAGCAATTAAAAGTGTGTCTGGCATCAGGGGACTGGAGCACACGGCTCTCACCTTTTTATTATATTGCCCCTGTCAAAGTACATACATTAACAAGAACGCCAGTGATGTAATTAACTTTTCTATTAGCACGCCAGCCTCGGAGGCTGCCATTGCCACTTTGAAAAAAAACACAGGAGCTGCCATTGCGTTTGGTGAGCGCGTTTAGATGACTTGTTAATGATTCTGCTCTAATTAAAATGCATAAAGGCTTTATTGCCATCCTGATGTCTCCTCTATTGGAATGCCTGTCACAAAAACCCCAACGCACCGGAGCAGAGGCCTATCCTGACTAAACAAACTCATGTAAAGTGGATATACATGCAGACTACCGGGATTTGCATAGGTGTTTCCCAACCTGGCGGGGCGCCAAAGATCAAGCCATGTCTGTTTGGAGTAGCCTGGCATGGCCAGACTAATATCACTGTGTAGATATTAGTCTGGAATCTCTGTGTGGAACCTGCATTTCAGAAGAGGCAAATAAAAAAAATGTCTCCCATAAACCCACCCCATATTTGCATACTGGGCTCTGATTGGTCCCTCACAACTTTGGAGGGAGAGAAATAAAATCTCTATTGAGAGGGGCCAGACCTAATCTGCCACGGGCAATTCTTTTTTACAATGGCAGATTTGTCTGGAACCAGGCTATGTTTGGAGGTGGTCCAAAATGACTTTTTTTCATATCTTGTCATATAGAAAAACATATATAGCTTGTAGATCTGCTATTTTTGGCTAATGTTCCCCCCTGAATATGGATATGTTGGGGTTCAAAGGGTTCAAACCAGGAGAATTGTCCTCACACATTTGGCCCTCACACGTATAGTAATCCAAGTACACACACACACACACACACACACACACACACGCGCACGCACACGCGCACACGCACACGCACACGCACACGCACACGCACACACACACACACACACACACACACACACACACACACACACACACACACACACACACACACACAAACACACACACACACACACACACAGAGAGAGAGAGAGAGAGAGAGCTTCCTGACATTCACACATCTGTGCAATAAAGCTGCCGCCAGGTTTGAACCTGTCTAAAGATTTTACAGGGGGAGGCTGGTCTATCCACCCACCATCTGTAAATGTCTGGCGGGGGGCCTGTTCGCAGAGCTGGCCGTCATGATAGGTCAGTATTTATATATTTCCTCCAGACAGAATAAACACATTTTACAACCTCCACAAGTCGCACACTCCATGATAATATTTCAATCTAGCCTCAGCTGTAAATAGATGTTGACTTTAATGACATCACAGAAGGCCAGATGGAAAAATCAACACTTGCTTTCACGAGATCCCTGCTAATAACAGAAAGTGATCACAAAAGCCAAAGTAAATCACACGGGTAGAAGGAACGGGCGCCAAACGTATGCCTACCTGGCTGGAAGAAATTGGAGAGATTTTGAAAATAAAATATAGGGAAAGGCAAAAGTCTGGCACCCTGTCACAAAACTTTGAAAATAGTTTGAAATCTGACACCCAGTCCGTGTATCTGTCCGTGTGACCATCTGTTTTAAACAATAAACAGCCGCCATTGAACTTCACAAGACTAAACACTTAGGATAAAATTAAACATTTAACCGTCAAGACGAGAAAAATACCACTTTACACCAAATGATCGAGATGGCGGTAGTGCACGCACATCGACTCGAGCAAAACTATATTTCTTTATCGTGACATTGGAAATTTGTCTGAAACAGTGAATATGCTTGAGAAGTAATTTGGCGTAAGGCCGGCATTGATTAACGAGGGATTTAAGTCTGATTTATATTTTGACATACAGTATGATGGTGTTGCATGTCGAAAAATAGCCGGTCTACAGGCTCACGAGTCACAACTCATCACATCGCGACACGTTGTTGCTCAAAATGTGTCTATTTCCGGCACGTGATACCGTTGTACAGCAGAGTAAACAGTATTAAGCATTAGAAAGAGCTACCCAAAGTTAGCTCTTTTGGAGCTACCCAAAGTTAGCTCTTTTGGAGCTACCCAAAGTTAGCTCTTTTGGAGCAACCCAAAGTTAGCTCTTTTGGAGCTTCCCAATCAATTTTAAACCCAGCATGATGCTGTAAACTGAACTACAAACACTGAGCATATGGACTAATTGTCACATTTATTTATGTATGTACCGGTATGCATTTATTTATTTTCATTGGGGATACCTCTCACGCTACAAATTATGGAGTCTTAAAGCAGTTGAACAGGACGGTACCCCTCCATCATGCTCATTTTGGATAGTTCATGTATGTGTTAACACTATCAATAATTATAATAAAAATATATTATACATTTGCAAGAGGTGTTGTTTGCTGAATGGGTGAACAAATACAGTGCCTGTCAGAGGAGTGGTTTGATAATGCTTGCCACGTATATCAGTAGTGAGGAAAAACGGGATTGATTGACTTGGGAAAAGCTATGTGTATGATGTTATCACTTTTCATTTAGCCGTACATTCAAGGCTAATTGGATGAAATTAGTTAAATATAGGAATCATTTGCTTGTCTGGTTGTCTGATCATCATAGCAATGAGTGTGTGCCTGCATGCTCCCATACAGGTATACATGAATGCATGTGTGTGCGTGTGTGTGCGTGCGTGCGTGCGTGTGTGCGTGTGTGCGTGTGTGCGTGTGCGCGTGTGCGTGTGTGCGTGTGTGTGTGTGTGTGTGTGAATCTCTGTGTGTCTGTGCATGCATCTGTCTTCATGTTTATTATTTCCTTTGCAGTAGCAACAATAACTCGATTACATGCTCATGTTGCACTGATGCCCAGTCAATAGAAAGCTTACCATAGAAACAACCAGTGTTTAGTTTAGTTTTTTCCTGTGCTTTGAAAAAAAAAAGAAGCTTTTGACGTTGATCACATCTCTCTAGTCAAGGCTTGTCTCGGTCTTTCTTCCTTTGTCAATTTCATCCTTGTCACTCTTCTTCCCCACCCTTCCTCTTCCCATTCTGGTCATGGTGACGGTAATCCTGCCATTGTTGCAGTGATCAACAACAACGGTGCCTGTATTTCTGACATAATTGGATGAAATGCTCCTGTCTAGACGGGCTTGGCAGATCAATTGTTAGCCAGCTTCCTCCTCTTCAGATGACTTCACTTCACTGGATGACATTATATCTTTTTGAAAAGAAAGGAAAGGAAAGAATGAAAGAGAAAGAGTGGTGGTTTTAGGGGAGATAGAGGATGAATTGATGGCGTAGGCGTGTGTGCGTGCATGTGCGTGTGTGCATGAATGCGACAGCCCGACTTTCAAAAGTCCACCACTGTCTCAACCAGGCCCCAGTACTCCTCCTCCTGACA
>NC_139949.1:18880168-18973930 GCF_963454915.1 Gymnoscopelus microlampas | reverse complement strand
ACTGTCTCAACCAGGCCCCAGTACTCCTCCTCCTGACACCCTTGATACGCCCCACAATAACAGCGGTGTCATCTACTAACTTCTGTATGTGGCTTGACTTGAAATCAAAACTAAATCAGGCATTACGGCAGCATAATGGCCCGCCCAAAATAAATGTTAGTTGACTAAAATCTTCTGATATTTAGTCAACTAAAACTAGACTAAAACTAAAACATTTCAGATAACAAAAATATGACTAAAACTAAATTAAATGTTATTCAAAAGACTTTACTGAATCAAAATGTGTTGTCAAAATCAACACTGGTGTTAAGCACTATCTATTTCGTCATACGAAAATAGTCTATCTATAAGCTCACGATGCATTGTGAGCTTGTAGATCCTATTTTTGGTTGCTGATGCTGCCGTACAATGGAGCATGAATGAGGTATTACTCAGCCTAACATACTGTGGTCACACAGGTAGTCAGTAGGCTAATCCACAAAGATGTCATGAAAATTGATTGTGGTCAACACTAGATCATTATTACTGTCAATGAGGAACTGCACTGATTAACAAAAGCATAGTTCCACTGGGATTTCCCAACAGTGTGGGGAGGGAGTTGGCTGAGAACACCGAAGGTGTCCTCGATACAAAGCCAATCTTTGAACAGCCATTCGCTGTTTTGTGTCTGTTTTGCACTCTGCTTTGGAGAGAGCTTTGGTTGCTCTGTTGCCTGGATAAACTCCACTGTCAAAACAACAACATCAAAACAAATAAGAGGCTGCTGGGGCGTGATGGAACAATTATGCACCAAATATGCCAGACTTCATCTCCGTCGATTCCCCCTGAGAACAGCCAATCCTGCTCATGCTGCTGTGCTGACACTTGACTGTTCCCTCCTTTGGTGACTTTGACATGACTATCAGGCAACATCACTCCAAACATACATAATAATAGTGTCACGATTCTGATCGCTCAGCAATAAGAATGAGGAGAGCAGAGCTGAAATAAAACTATTTGGTATTAGGATTGTCTGCTTTGGGCTCTGCTGTGGGTACAGATGAGGGGAGTGACTCACAGGAGCAGTGCCAGGGTTAATTGATCAGCAGGTGTTTCCATTTGTCTAATCGTGCTCTCCTCTTTATAGTACCATGCTAGACCTGGGCTCAGTACCACAGACACGCACATGCACAGCAAGAGAATTTGCCAGCAGAGGAAAAGCTAATGGTGTGAGTTACAGATGATTTTGGTTACAATGCATGGCAAGAAGCAGACCCAGCAATGTTGGGCTAGGTGGACTCTAAATGCACAAACATAATTGTTTTCTATTCACATTCATGGCTAGGTGGAATCTAAATACCCCTATTGTTTTCTATTCACATTCATGGTTAGGTCCTGATATAATTGTTTTCTATTCATATTCATGTTGTGTGTATAGCCAATAAAGCACAGAAGCTTTAATTTGTCTGTCTCAACCATTGCATTGGCAAGTGCAGGTCGCACCAACATGGCTGGGAAAGGCTCAAAGCAATGACAGACAGTGCAGCTGGTGACCTAACTGGCCCAAATATAGAGATGAAAACTAGGGTTGTCACGATCATGAAATTGTACTTGACAATAAATTGTCATACAAATAATTGGAAATAACGATTAAATTGTTTTTCCATTGAACATTGGAACATAAAAAATACATTTCTGTCTTCAGTCTTTGTAAACAAAACATTTATGGGGCACTGAGGTCAGATATGACAAATGACTACAATATACAAGAAATGACTTTGACTGTGAAATGATACCAATGATAAAAATGATGCACTAAATAGACCATATTTAATAATACTCAATATTTGTTGCGACGCTTTGTGAGCATATGCACAACAGATCCCAAATCACACATCCCCAACACAGTGGCATTCATTGCCATTGTCAGGAATGAAAGGGCAGGAACTGTGGGACAAAACAAGTTTGTACAGACAGACAGGATTCACAGAATTATTATTAGAACAACAACCAGCTATATGCACAGGTAGAAACAAGCTAGCTTGAACAAATTGACAACACACCATAGATAAATTCATAATAGATATCTCATTGGTCGCTGCTGTTCATTGATGCAATGAGTCATTGTGAATGGCAATTATGGCATGTTATCTGGGATAAGTCACACTAACCCTAATGCTTGTCTGTTGAAGCAGGAGGTCTCTCCGCAATTAAAACCATCATAGTTAGCTGAATTCTTGGGTTTTTATACTAAAACACGTTATGTAGATAATAACAGTAATGGTCATTTGCTGCGTTTAGTGATATTGCTCAAATTTTGTTTAGTAAAATTAAGGTCTGAATAAAATATGATTCCCATATTTCAGGCCTCTTGGGTGCAGTGCAAAATCTGAGGAATCTGTCTTACTTTGGGTCCAAACACTGTCACTTCAGTTTTGTCATTATTTAGCATTAGGACATGATTTGACATCCATGACCTTATAGCTGAAAGGCAGTAGTGGTTATGTTCCCCTTAGTTTGGTCACCCTGGCCATACTCATTCCTGGACGAGATCAAACACACACCGTCCCTCTATTAGGAATACCATATTTGTGGCTGTCAAGCATACAAACCAACACTATTGACTCTGAACAACAAAAAGGGAGGGGGTGGCGGCTACCCATGGTTTTCCCCAAACGATCAGATGAGAATAAATCAATCACAATAAACACATAAATCCACTCCAATGCGTTATCATGGTAAATAAATCAATAACAGAACAATAACATAAATAACTGCATAGGCGTTCCCGAAGCGTGCTGGGAAGTCTCTCTTCAGACACTAACCACCTGGGACGCTACAGTATGTATTTTGAGAATAACATAATTCTAAAATATTAAAATGCTGAAATGATCAAAAATGGCAACCCTTGCCCTTGCCAGTTTGATTCAACACGTGTACTTGTTCCACTAGTGTAAACACAGTGTCCAGCTAGTAGAAATACAGTTGACAGAGCAATACACTGTATAATGTGAGACATATTCTACATCGTAGTTGCCAACACTTCTACAGTACATTGTTGAATACTATACTACTATTCAAAGTAACGGGTTGATATATAGGCAGAACCCTGCAGTCTCTGCTCAGTTAGATGATGCAAGGCTCCTCATCAATAGGATGAAAAATGGGTAAAATAAATTATGCCAGCTGGAAATGCAGTGTTCAGCTCTCCAGCTGGCCCCCTGCTGTGGAATACCCTGCTGATTCTGGATTGTGGAACAGTCTCAAAAGCTAAATTTGGACGAGATTGCTTGTATTCTAATTTGTTAAATACAGAGTGTTCCTTTGAATAATATAAATAATGAACATGGAAGGATCACGTACATAGAAATAACAAATAGACCACTGGACAGCAGACTCTGTACTGGTCACAGCTGTGGTGGACTGCTGTTTTGGGGCGTTAAGGGTGTCTTCATCAATATTCAAACCAAACCTACACCGTTGGCTGCATGGCATTTGAAACCCTTTGCAATAATCCATCTAATTAGGATAGAATATTTAACTAGAGCATTAAACATTACTGTCAGCCAAAATATGCTTTCCAAAAAAAGATGGGCTCATGCTGTTTAGCGGGGACATAACGAGCCATCACTGGTATTGTTCTTTGCTCAATCTAAAGGTGACACTCCTCGCACTTGTCATTTCCTCACGATTGATGGAACAATGCAGTCATTTTGCTTCCCATAATAGTGGCACGCTAACAAAAACAACGATGCATTCTAAATGTCACCTCCCCCACTGTGCAACTGTGATTTGTTTTTCAACTACTGTCCTCCTCCTCACCCTCTCCTTCTGTCTCACTCATACATACCCAACAATACAGACGTTGCATAATTTTTTTTCGTGTTTTTATTTTTTGTACAATAACCCTTTCCTGGATTCAGCACTGAACACTGTGATGCAGCTTCTGGATGATGTTCCAGCATTCAGTAGTCTCTTGTCTTGTCCTGCTTGGCACTTGAAGGGGCTGCTTTTGTTTGCAGCACAGTACGTTCAATTGGAAGAGAAGGAGAGAAAAGGCCGGATTTGTGTGTCTGACATTTTGGGCACCATCCCTCATGTGCATATTAATGGCCTTTGGTATTTTTGAAGCCCCGATGAATTATGTCTCATGACTGCGACTGCATTTGTGCAAGAGAGAAATTGCTCTGCTTACTGTATGTTTGCTACTTTGTGCATGCTCTGCACTATTATGCGGACTAATGACTTACATACTTGCTTTAATCGTTAAACTTCTATCTTGGTGGCACAGGGCGAAATAGGTTTTTACATTTCTGACAAACTAATGCATTGATTAAAAATGCATTAGAAATCCAGGCTTGAAGATAATGTACGGTATAATCTATCAGCTCTAATGGGAATTTTGAATGACTCATTATGACATGACAGTAAAGCTAACCAGCCTTCTCACCAGTTCAATAGCTGATGTTGGTGACATGTTCCAACCATGTAATTATACATGATTGATTATCAAAACACACACTGGTATTTTTGTTTCACCCACATTAAGCAAAAACAATGAAATTGTGGTTCATGAAAATGGTGATTGAAAAATAAATGTAATGCAATGCAAGCACTTTGTTGTTACAGTGAAGACAAAAGACTTGGATCAGACCGTCTATGCAGTCTGTGTACCAAGTATAATTAAAAGAGTACAACCCAGGGTACTCTGGTGCAAGTGCCCGCATAATTATGACATTCTTGAAGCCACTGGGTTGTGACCGTGAGTGTTTGTACAGATGCAGCAAAGTTAAATGTGCATCTTGTACCATGGTATACTGAAAGTCTTCATGCAGTCAGAACAAGCCTCCAGGACCGGGATTAAACAAGAAGATTCCAGAAAGTGAAAAAATACTACTGAATTCAAGTTAATATGAGGCCAAGTTTAACAACAGCAAAACTATATAAAAAATATGCTGTCAAAGTATATTCCAAGTGTCATGCAGTCTATAAGTCATATGCAGTGGTGAACAAGCACTCAACCCCAGTACTTCTTGGGTCAAAGTATAGATACTCCTGGTCAAATATTACTCAACAAGTGAAAGTAGGCCTACTTGCTTTTTAAAAACACAAGTATTCAAAAAAGTACAGGCTTTAAAAAAATACTTAAGTAGGTTATTCACAAGTAAATGCTTTTAAAATTACTTAAGTATTGAAAATGTCAAATTACAATATGCAATTTATTTTTAATATCAATCCATTTCTGTATTGAAGTTTAGATATTTTCCAAAACAATTCAAAGATTTTCAAGAAAAATCTACAAGCTTACAACACGTCGCATTGTAATGCGTTGTGAGAATTACATCTGCTATTTTCACATTTAGCAGATGGCTAATTCATAATGTACATTTTCCCTTCATAGAAATGTAGTGGAGTAAAAATTCCATATTTGTCTTTGGAATTGCGTGAAATCTACAGTACACAAACATAAATACTCAAGTAGAGATACTCAAAAGATTTACCTACAGTAACCAAGTAAATGTAAGTTGGTATTGTCCACTAGGCTACTGCTGCTTACTCATTTGAAATAATGAATGTACAGTATCCCTATTACACGAGAAAATATTGAGCATGCTGCAAAAATATTGAAAAGTGCCATAAAAATACAATTATTATAATATTAAATATTAAGTAAAATTGTAATGCATGAATAAAAATAGCAAAGAAGCACAGAATATCTGAACTTGTATTTATTTATTATTTTTATTTTAATTGCATTATAATCTGCCGCGTGACGTGCGGTTTGTCCAATCAGATTATAGAGGGCATTTATTGGAGTGCATTTTCAAACGATGTGACGCTCGAGCGAGTGTATTACACGCTATTCCTGGCCACGCCCCCTACTTCAGCTCTGATGATTTATATGGGCGCGCCTTGTCAGTCACTGTAAGTTCCGGTTGCCGTCACTCAAACAGCTGATTCTCGTCTGTCTGATCAAATGTTTGTTTTACTTTTAACTGATAACGATCCCACGCCCGTCTACAGTACAAACTTGGTAGGACGACATGAGTAAATGGCCTAATGTTACATTCGCTTTAATGTTATTCTACTTGACTGAATCAACGCAGTGGATGGTAACCAACAGGACGCTTTGAAGTGTGCGATGGCATATCAGTATCTCCACAGCGAAAACGTTGTTGTGCTGCTCCATCAACAGGACGGCGTGCACATTAAGTTGTGCAAATAAAGTTTTCAAATAATAGTGGAGTAAAAGTACAATATTTTCCTCTGAGATATAGTGGAGTAGCCTACAAGTAAAGTACAGACAATTGGAAATACTCAAGTAAAAAATACCTCAACATTGTACAGTACTTGTGTAAATGTACTTAATGTACTTACACCACTGATACACTCATCTGATAAGGGGACATGTTATGACGGTAAAAAATATCAGACCTACAAGTATGAAGTGTAAACCTGGCTGGCTTCAGTCGTGTTGTTTGATGCAGAGACTTCAGGCGGTTCTTCCAAAATGAAAGGAAAAAACATAGAATAATTTTATTTAAAATGTTTTCTTTCATTTCAAAGTTTTCTTCAAAAAACACTGGCTGGATGGAGATGTGGTTACATTTATGGATTAGTTCTTTTCGGCGAGGCTAAGTTAAATTATGTCTATAAATTATGAGGTAGGCTACTATGAATTAAGCAGCTCTAAGTTATTGGGCTTCAGACGTCATCATGAAACAGCTGAACTTTGATGAAGTAGCCTATTTGGAGACGAGACGTTACAATTAAGGAAGAAGACAGCAAAGGTAAGAAATATATAAACTTTTCTACACTAGTTTTGTTTATAAATATTATTGGATTATAAACCTTTTGGCAGCCATTATTTATTTTTAATAAACTTTTTGCATCGTGGCTAAGAGCTGTGTAGCTGCCTCATCCTCTGTCTGTCAATACTGTTGATACTGTCAAAACCTGCGTGGCCAGCACCTCATCAACACAGGTGTGCACTCCCTCCTCTGTGTTTGCCAGCCAATATTGACATAAAATAACACGGTGAACACAGGTGTTACCATTGATACCAATTAACAATATCAGCAGCACCCTGACTCGGTTTTGACATGAGTGGAAGCACAAAATTATCATATTACACACCTGTGTTATGTAGCTGTTTACACAAGGTTTGTAAGGTTGTAAGAATAATTAAAGTCCTTGCTTTTCTGCATGCACCTCATTTATTTGTCCCACAATTCCTTAACTTCATGCATTTTGGTATTGATGGAGATAGATCTTCTTGTTTTTGTATGGGCTATTGAAGATTATTACTGTACGTTTTGTTTTTGTTTGTACATGTGTGTGTTGTAACAGTCAGTTGGTATGTGTAAAAACAAAAACAAAAAAACATTGTGATATTTTATTTTATATTTTAGCTAGATGGTTGAGAATTCTATTTTTGTTTGTTTTATCAGAATCAGCTCATCTTTATTGTCACATCACAGGTTTACAGGTGTAAAACAGTGGGTAAAATTCGTTTTTTGTGCAAGCTCCATCATTTTTTGATTGTTGCTCTGTTGTCACTGCTGCTGTATCTTACTGACTCACCTGGCAGTGAGGAGCCCCCACCGGGAGGACGTAAAACCTTCGTCCTATTCCTCCCGCCAAACACTCCCTGCTGACAGGCGCCGCCCCCGTAGATTACGTGCTGTGACAATTATCACCCTCCCTGCCCGGCTTTCCTCCCCCGAACATTCGTACCAACCTCCTTGGTGGCAGGCACTTTAGCACTGTGCCGCCCCGCCTTATACATTTTCATTGTGTAGCAGTAGCTACCGTACTCTATACACTGACATGTATATCAGACGACTGGGCATAATGTATTTCCCAGTGTATATCTGGATGCTTTTCATTTAGTTTATACTGTATATGGCGAGTAGGCCTACCAGTTGGTTGCTTCCTTTTGTTGCGAATGGCTGAGGACAGAATTTGTGTCAGTTGGTATTGTATATGCAATGTCGTTTTGGTACCACAAGGTGGAGCGTCCTTTTGCAGCTGCTGTTTTTCAGAGTTTATATGTGACGTCACGTCCACTATCCTCATCATAATCATCTCCAAAGATGATTCTGATTGTGTTTCTGATTATGATAGTATGTTGGTGCGCAGAGCGAAGGCATTCTATGTTCCTGTTTATGATGAAATATATAGTGCTGTGAGACCTGTCTTCATGGTCGATGTCACTACAGTATTATTTGATGCTAAACATATCAGCTGTGTTGACTTTATAGCTGTGGTCTGTCAATAACCTGGCTAACCTGTTGGACCTATGCTGCTAGTCTACTACTCCTGTTCCCAACACATTACTGTGTGTGTGTGTGTGTGTGTGTGTGTGTGTGTGTGTGTGTGTGTGTGTGTGTGTGTGTGTGTGTGTGTGTGTGGGGGGGGGGGGGGGGGGGGGGGTGTTCTGTGGTACGGTTAAAGTGGTTTCTAATTAAACAGAGACCTGTGAGCAAACCCCCAAACACACACAAACGTTTGAAAACGGTTAACATACTGTAAGTGACCTAAAAATATCATGCATAGGGGCAGCACAGACTCAACCCAGTGCAGAGCAGTTCACAATGCAGCAGCATGGTCAGTAATACTATATGTAGCTTTGTTACTCAGTGGTGGAAGAAGTACCCAGATACTTAAAGGACAACTTCGTCCATTTTCAACCTATCTTCATATACTTGGTCCTCACTGATGCTCATTGTAATTATGGTACCATTTTTGTCTACTCAGTCTGTGTCTCAGAGGAGGGCTTTGGACAGTTCAGAAACCCGCCTACCAGAGACATCATCAATAGGTAATCAAAGCTAATAGAAACCACAGTCTTTCTTTTCCTGGACCTAATGATGATGTAGTTGGTAGGCGGGTTTCTGAAGCGCCCACAGCCCTACTATGAGATACAGAGTAGAAACAAATGGTACCATTTTATCATGAGCATTAGTGAGGACCAATTATATGAAGATAGGTTGAAAATGGGTGAAGTCGTCCTTTAAGTAAAAGTAATAACGCCACAATACCAATGTAGAAATACTACACTTGATTTGACTTCAAGTACCACAAGTAGAAGTACCCGTACACACATTTTGTGAAGATATTTCAAAATGTAAATTCTTTCCCCAGAAATAGCCGAAGCATAGATTATGGGTTTTGTGTAATACAATTCTGCAAAGTAAACTTGTACATTTTCTAATAATTATTGTGGAATAAAAAGTGCAATATTTCCTCTGAGATGCAGTGGAATAGAAGTATAATGTAAAGTATTGAAAAATGGAAATACTCTGAAAGTAAAGTGAAAATACCTCAAAGTTGTATTTAAGTGAAGTAGGCCTATTTCAGTTATTATACCTAGTTACTTTCCACCTCTGACTCTGTCGATGCACGTGTCACATGATTAAAATGTAAATTAACTGCTCAGTTCATCGAGAGATGGCAGAATTTTAACAATAGTTGAGCAAGTTGAGTAAGAGACCGGGAACGCATCTGTGTCATTTTAGATTTCTTTAGCTATTCAAAAATAGCAGATATGCAAGCTCATAGCGCGGCACCGAGTGCAGCGCTATGAGCAGGGGTGCACATAACTTTTTCGGTCTGGTACGCAGAAGAGCACCTGGACATGTGACTTGGTGCGCATGGCGCCCGTCCCGTTTTGTCAACGGGGGGGGGGGGGGGGTCAGCCCGGACAGTTTTGTCAACGGGGGGGGGGAGAAAAAAAGGACGCTCTGCTTCTAAATTCCGCCGATTTTCGCCGTTTTTTTTTTTCTCACGCTGTTAGATAAAGCCCCCAAGGTTGGTGCCCTGTGCTGCTGCGCTGATTTTATCCGCCAGATTGGGACGTTCACAGCATATTTTGCACCATTACGGTGCGTTCATCATCGGTGACGAGTGTCTCTAACAGCCGCTGCTGCACGCAGCCAGCGAGGCAATGCGAGGCGACGCGAGTCATATCTCTCCCCCTGTACCTAATGGCTGTACATGGGGCCGACGGGTGCTTTAGAGTGATTGTGTGAGTGTGGCTTCAGGAAGTAAATTCCTAGCCTCGATCTCCAGGCTTTTATTTTTTAGTTTTGCTAAAAAATAAAAGCTTGAAATTCCTGTCCCAGCTGTTGGTGCGCAAAAGCGCCTCGCGTCGCCTGATGTGGTGCGCATTTTTTATTTTGGGTGCGCATGCGCACCTGCGCACCAGTTATGTGCACCCCTGGCTATGAGCTTGTAGATCTGCTAATTTTTTTTTGAAAAATCATGAAAATTTGTGCAAATCTTTGAATATATCCATCCATCTTCAACCGCTTATCCGGAGTCGGGTCGCGGATCTTTGAATATATATATTTTTAAAGCGAACATTTGTAACTCAAATCTTTGCTTCTGGGGGTCCCTGGAACAAATATTTTTTAGATATATTTAGATATTTTTAGATATTTATATTTTTTTCAAAAAACTGTTAGGATTTAGAAAACATTTTTAGAATCGGCCTCAGGCCTTAATGGGCTAAAGTATAGTCTACTTCTAATCAAATGTAAAGTACCCAATTAGACATGCATTTCTCCAAAATAAATTCTCCCTCTGTCCCTTTCCTATTTCAGAAAATAGGCAGCTCCATGCATGTTGTTAAATTTTCCATGACAAACAAGAACTTTTCCAGTTCCATATTGGATGTTATGTGCTTAAATGTTGTCCTTTGAATTCATCAATGATTAGTTTATATTTGCTCCAGTGTATAGAGCCGGCTGATGTCGAGGCAGCACGCTGTATTTCTGCTTAAAACCAAGCTCTTAGATTATTAAGTATATTATATGCTAAGAATGAGCTGTAAAGCACTTAAAGAGCATGCAGTCTAACACTGACAATATCCTGTTATAGCCGGCCATGTCCCCTCCCAAATCCTCTCTATGATCAGTGATCTCCACACCACTAGAGATTACTTAGCATAATATGTTAAATCCAGTAAAGATGGCATGCTTGGACCATAGACTGTATAATAGAGGGCTTGGACACATTGGATTAACTAGAAGCTCGCCCCCGCTACGCGGGGGCTCGCGTCTAGCCCGCGGCCACGCCCACGTTGCGCCCGCGGCCACTTGGCAACTCATATAAGTGGCGTAGCGTCATGAGGGTCAGTGGGGCCGTGGCTCGGTCAGTGAAGACCCTGTAGTGCGGATGATATGTGGCATAGAGGGGCAGATTGTAAATCCCCAGAGGAAACATCCGTGGGCTACCATTGGTTCAGCGATGTGTGCGGTCGCCCTGCGGCCCCTCCTCCTCCACCAATGTGCAGTATTGAGAGCCCTGACGTCACAACAATTGGAGCGATGGGCACTGCACTGTGGTTGGTTAGGGTACACCTAGGGCCCAGGTAGAACCCAGTTAAAGCCTGCATGGGCAAACCCAGGTAGGACCCGCCTTGGTCCCACATAAACATGGGTAGTTGGGGCCCACCTAAGGGCCAGGTAGAAGCTACTTATAGCCTGCATGGGCATCGCAGTTGGGACTGAAGTGGATGCCGCTGACATTGCTGACATGGGGTCCATATGGTTTAGCCCACCTTGAAACCATATGGGAACTACGCTGGCATGCTGGCTGTAATGCAAACGCTGCATCATACCTGCAGTGTGTAGTTTGATGTTGTGTGTGTAGCAGATATACCTGCAGTGTGTAGATCAATGTCCATATGAAAGTCAATGCCCAGCAGTGTTTTTTTTCCCCAGCAGAGTTTCTAGTGTCTCTGTCTCTCTCTGGAAGAGGTTGCACATGAACTCTGCAGCCGCACTGAGGCGCTCCAACACAAACACTCTGACATTAAGCTGCTTCACACAACAAACATCAGCACGACGCTGCTGTTTGTCCAAAAGACACAATATCTCCTCTCCCACCGACGTCATGTGTTCATTTATCGACAGCCGTACAGACTCCTTTTGACACATTTTACCTCGTTTATCCAGCTCTCACTGACTCATCGGGCTGTTATTTTGCTGGGATCAAGTCAACGATGTGAGAGATTAGCTATCACAGACGGACGGACAGGGGGTGAAACATAGTCTTGCGCCATGCCTTTCGGCCTGGCGGAGACAATAAAAAAAGGAAAGTAAAGGAAATGAGCATTTCTGCAACAAAAGTAGTCAACAAACTATACTATGAAAACATGGGCCACATTGTCAAAGAATGTAAGAAAGAGGCAATCATGTAGAAAATAGCCGATCTACAAGCTTACAAAGCCTCTCAACGTGAGGCGTTTTGAGCTTGTAGATCGGCTATTTTCACAATATGTACTTGTGGAACGGAGTCAAACAGAATGGGGGGGTCCCCAGATCAAGTACGTTTAATTGGGGGGGGCGGGGGGGGGGCGGCGTGAAAGGGTTGATAAGCACTGCTGTAATCGGAGCGAAATTATCTGAAATTACTACATGACCATAATGCAGCCTAACATGCGTTGCACGGGGCGGTCCTGCCATTACGTTAGTTACTGTAGTTGCTGTGGAGCTACATAGTTCTCCAGAAGACACACACAAACATACACCATCTACAATGGACTAACTGAGCAGTAATATTGACATTCACCACACGAACGTGCATTGTTGACAAAGTGATTGCACAGCCGCTGCAGGCATGACAACCACGTTAGCGTTAGCGACATGGCAACTATCACAGCGCCCTGTCCGTCGTCGCTGGGACTGGCTGTGATGGCCACAGCAGTAACAGCAAGCTGTCTGCGATGCCATTGTCTGGAGACTGCTCTTAGCGTGACACGACCAATGAGAGTGAGCGCTGTAGTTGTTGCTAAGATACGGTGGCGTCTCTGCCCCATAGCTTGTAGATCTCTCACGCATGATTGGCGTAGGCTGCGTTGCCAGGTGTGACTGTTTGTATAAGCGATTTTGGTCTTATTTGGGTGCACTTTTGGGCTCGTTTCCATAGACCACGGCAGCGCTTATTTCTTTCCCGTGACCGATGTGGCAAAAAAAGTGCAAAACGAACCATCCGGAAGTAAATTGCGAGATGAAATATATAGCACTTTTTGATTATTAGAGAAGGAGACACATGTGAAGGTTGAAAATGAAAGGTAGGAGATTATATAGTTTTTCATGAGGGATTTTTGTAGCAAGTTGTGAGAGAATTGGGCCACTCCTGTGGGCGGGGGGCTGATTAGAACCATTGGGGTTTGAAAGGAGACGCTCTCTGTTTGAGTGGAAAGATGTGGAGACTGTCGTTACGGCCCCAGCATAGCGTAGGGGAACTGAGGCACAACATGACAACGTGGGATCCCCTCTTGAAACCTTCCAATGAACCACCAGCAAGCAGGGCTTCAGCCATACAATGTTTTTTTTTGTATTGTTTTCTTCAGGGTGGGTTAATTGTTATGAAAGAATAAATCAAACAAACTACTAAATATAACCATAACTTAACTACCCAACTTAATACCCAACAAAACAATAAGCAAAAGGGAACCCAAAAGAATGAACCATTAAGACCGGGAACGCATCTGTTTCATTTTAATAATTCTTTGGCTATTCAAAAATAGCAGATATACAAGCTCATAGCGCATGAGCTTGTAGATCTGCTATTTTTGAAAAATCGTGGACATTTATTTTTAGCGGTGCCAACCGCTCTACACTTGACTTTGTCCGTATGTCTGTCCGTCCGTCCGTCCGTCCGTCCGTCCGTCCGTCCGTCCGTCCGTCTGTCCGGATGAGCACGGGATGAGCACGGCAAAGAAGCAACACATACAAACACACGCACACACACACACACACACACACACACACACACACACACACACACACACACACACACACACAGACTTGGAGATTGCCTATGCCTCTCCTCTCATTGGCCACACGTGCCACTGGTTGTCCGTCCGTCCGTCCGTCCGGATGAGCACGGGATGAGCATGGGATTTTAAACAGCTATAACTCCAGTTTGCAGCATGCCACCAAGTCCACATTCGGTATGTGGACTTACACCACCAATAGGCACGAGCATGAATTGCTGAAGTTATCAAAGAGGGGTCCAGGGACCCCCAGCGCCCGTATGAGCACGGGATGAGCACGGGATTTTAAACAGCTATAACTCCAGTTTGCAGCATGCCACCAAGTCCACATTTGGTATGTGGACTTAAACCACCAATAGGGACCAGCATGAATTTCTGAAGCCCCGCCCCCTCTGTCTTCCCATTGGCTGGCCTTCAAACAGCCATAACTCAAGTTCGCAGCATGCTACGGAGTACACATTTTGTACATGGACTAAAGCCAGCAATAGGGACTAACTGTCATTACTTAAGCCCCGCCCCCTCTGTCTGCCCATTGGCTGGGCTTTAAACAGCCATCATTCCAGTTTGCAGCATGCTACCAAGTACAAATTTGGTAAGTGGACTCTGACCACCAATAGGGACGAACTGAAATGAGTTAAGGCCCGCCCCAAAGGCACCGCTTCCTTCACACAGGGTGTGATTTTTTATAAAATAGCAGATCTACAAGCTCATAACGCGTTGCGTTGTGAACTTGTAAATCGGCTATTTTAAAATAGCCTATGTACAAAATGGGGCTAAAGTGGTTAATGTATGTTTTTTAATGTAATAATTTACATCTGCAAAGTAACTAGTAACTAAAGTCTTCAAATAATTGTAGTGGAGTAAAAGTACAATATTTGCCTCTGAGATGTAGTGGAGTAAAAGTAAAAGTATAGACAATTGGAAATACTCCAGTAACGTCAAAGTACCTCAAAATTATAATTAAGTACAGTACTTGAGTAAATGTACTTAGTTACTTTACACCACTGCAATTAGGCTATATATCATTCTATGCATTGGCAGTAGAGGAATGCTCTCACTTCTGTTCCTCTGTTGAATTATGTCTCACTCTGTGATGCAGAGCTTGAAACCGGTTCAGCCACTTCATTATCATTTCTTTTGCTGAGGCCATAGTTCTATGACATGGAATTTATGACTAAATGCCAATTGGCCTGTGATCTTGACATGGCGCACAAGAATGAATGGCATGCATCTGATATCAATTTGAATAGTCTGCAAACCTTTAGAAAGCATAAGGATAAAGCTTTCTTAATCCCCCAGGTGGGAAATTCAGGAGCTAAGAGGGAAATTGAAAAGGTCCACAAATAAATACAACAATAAACCAAGTAACAATAGAATCTCTCTCTCTCTCTCTCTCTCTCTCTCTCTCTCTCGCATGCGTGCTCTCACTCTCACTCTCACTCTCGCTCTCTCACACACACACACACACACACACACACACACACACACACACACACACACACACACACACACACACACACACACACACACACACACACACACACACACACACACACAATGGTTTGTTTGTTCATTTGCCAAAAATCCAAGTATGGTGGGGCAAACTGTCCATTCATTGAAGGTGGGGGGGAGTGCAGAATATTCTCCTGGTCTCAAAAAAAGAACTCGGGCACCATTGTATAGTCTGATGGCTGTCGGCACAAAGGAACACCTGAACCGCTTAGTTGTTTTGTTTCACCTGGGCAGAATGAGCCTCTGGCTGAAGTTGCTCCCACTCTGCCACAGCTCATCATTATAGGGGAAGAGAGGGATTTACAAGGACAGTCTTAATACTGTCCCTAGCCCTCCCTGTCCCTGTACCCTGTGCAGTTCCCCCAGCATAGATGCCGCCTCCCTATAGTCTCATGTAGCCTAATCTCTCAATCTGTCAGCACCACTGCCCTAAACATGTAATGTTGTTGTTAGTAGGAATAAACACAGAAGCACAGAGGAGGAAGTGGACTAAGAAAGCGGAGGAGCCAAACCGAGTTCCTCGTTTCCGTACACTATTTGTGAAATAGAGCTTAAGTTATTAATAATGTATTTTTGTAAGTTTGGGTCCCGGGATTACAACAAAATGATATTTTGGGTATCAGCTGAAAAGTGTATCTACAGTATGAAGCCCCCCACCACACCTCCTTCCTCCTCAAAAGGAGAGACATTGATGTGAACCACGCTCTGCAGAGAGCATAGCCAGGGTGTTCCGCAAGCACCGGTCGCCGGCTGGATAGTGAGTCAGATAATGTTTTGTAAAACATGTGGTATAGTATTGTTCTTTCTCATCCATTTATGTGTTAGCTTTGTAGTTTTTATTGATATCATACATCATTCGAGCTGTCTTTGACTGTGTAAAGGGTTTGTTTACTGCAAGGACTTGAAACCTCAATTCAAAAGTATATGACTAGTTGTTGAATCACCTCCATGAACTCTCTGGCGTCCACATTTAGTTTCAAAATACAAAATGACTGTTCTTTTTTTGTCAGTGCTGGTACAGTATGGTAGACTTGATACCTGTATAGAAAACCAGCAGTATATATATTTTTTAAAAGGTCAAATATAGCTTGTAGATCATCATTTTACGTTTGTTTGTTGTTGTTTGGCACGATACCATTGTACACCAAACTATAAAATAAGGCTTAAGTGGTTAATCAGACTAATCGGTTTAGTCGATCATAAAAAATCTATTTGAATTTTCTTGTGTCGTTTCAAAATAAGAAAACAAATAGGAAAACACCTGCACTTCTCAGTTATTCAATTAATCTTAAAAGTAATCAATAGAATCGCTAAGAAGATAATTGATAGTTGCAGCCCTACTGCTCTACTATGACCCATGTTAACCCATTCAATCCGGGATCGCATCTGTGTCATTTTAGATGTCTTTGGGCAAAAAAAGCAGATATACAAGCACTCGGTACCGCGCTATGAGCTTGTATATCTGCTATTTTTTAATAGCCAAAGAAATCTAAAAATGACACACAGATGCGTTCCCGATCTCAATGGGTTAAGGTCACAACCCAATGGTTGGTAAACACACTGCTCCAGAGTTTCAAGAGATGCACTGATGGGAATAATTATCAGATAAGATCACTTACCCTATGTGAGGAAGACGAGTGTTCGTCTCTCCCTGCTGTGAGCTGTATAAAGTCTGAGACAGCTAATGAACACCACTGAGGGTGGATCTCTCTCTCCCCCATAATGCTTTGCATCACCCCATGATGAGAATCTGGCACTGGTGTATGAGCACAGGGCTGAGGGGGGCAGCTGCAAGTGAAGGCTCGCAGTAGTTGCTCTCTCGCACGCACGCACACACACACACACACACACACACACACACACGCATACGCACACGCGCGCGCATACGCACGCATGCGCGCGCACACACACACACGTGCAAGCACACACACGCACGCACACTCAACTCAGCTACACAAACAGTAGGTGCACGTATGCATGTGCAAACACAAGCGTGCACTTACACAAAAATACACACGACACAAAGTACACTAAAGTCCTCAGTGTTCATTTAACACATACAGTGTACAAATGAAACACCCTCTGAGTTAAATGAACACTGGTGATTTTACTGTGTAGTGCAGACACGCACATACATATGTATGATGCTGCTCACACAAGCTTACACACACACACACACACACACACACACACACACACACACACACACACACACACACACACACACACACACACACACACACACACACACACACACACACACACAGGCCCATCTCCCATTCACTGTTAAACGCAGCCATGCGTGCTCTTGATGTTGATCCCACTCATTTGGATGCTGAACCACGCTGCACCAAAGGTCTTTCAAACATATGGCAGTCAGGAGTGTGTTCCGCTTGCGGTCGCAACAATTTGTGACAAAGCCTTTTTACTGTGCAGTGTAAAACACACATTTAATTTCCTGACAGAAAAAAGAAAAAAACATGTTCTTCTTACAGTAAGAAGCACTTACTACTTTTATACAACGTTTGATGCCAGAATAGATTTTCAAGAGAGGACATCACCATCTGAAGTATTGATCCGCCCATGCCTGCTGAAGGTGAAAGAATATAGCAGTACAGAGGAGATGATTTTGGTGTATTGCTTTGTCTTACCTTTTTGGGGGTAATATTTATCTATTTATGTCTATCTCAGAGAATTCCATATTGCCCCTCTCTAGTGTAACATTAGGGTTATCAAATGGTTATGCTTACACGTAAAAGCACTCCTTATTCATAATGGCCTATTTCTCATTCATATCATTGGATTAGTAATGGATTGATGTGTTCATCATGTTGCAGCTGTATGGCTGATTTTAATTATTTTATGTGCTGCTGGGTAGCTTACAGAATAATAATACATCATCATTTATCAGTTAATGTACAGTAGGTTTTTATTGATAATCTAAATCTGTTAAGTAACTAGTAACTAAAGCTGTCAAATAATGGTAGCTAAAGTTAAACCTTTTTTTTAACTAAAGCTGGAGAATGAAAAATACTCGAGTAAAGTAAGAGCACCTCAAAATTGTACTTCAGTAGGCTACAGTGCTTGAGTAAATGTACTTATTTACTCTCCACCACTGGGTGTTGGTGGAGGAAGTGACACAGTGTGTTTATGACATTATAACCTTCTCCTCATACACATTCTGTGACGTAGTTATTAATAACTTGTCCCTGGACTAAACTGGACTGATTAAACACTTGAACCATTCTGGGCATGTCATCATAATAGGTGAACCAAATTTTGCCGGAAATATAGGCGAACATTTGGCCAAAATAACATATTTACAAGCTCACAATGTGTCACGCCATGCATTGTGAGCCTGTAGATCAGATATTTTCCGAGAAGAGATTTGGAGTCTATCCCCGTTTCAATGCGCTAGACCACTGTTTCAGGACCAATTTTTATGGTTTGCGAGTAAATATCCCCTTTCTTTTTTTTTGTTTCCTACATAAAACAAAAATATAATAATTTCAAAAGATTAAAAAAAAAAAGTTTTAACACAAACAGTCACAACTTTTCATCAATTACAACATTATCAAAACATTTCAAAAGTATTTCATAAATAAAATAAAATAAATGTGTCTAGTTTGGGTCCCGGGCAAACGTTTAAATTCTATTTTGGGTCTTGAGCTAAAAAGTTTGTGAACCACTGTGCTATAGACCCCTGGGAGATGGATTGCTGAGGTGAAGCGCAACACCTACTGTACCATCAGCTCCCAGCACTTATACCACACGTCTGTCTTCCAAACAGTACTATTCATATGCTGACCGCTGGTGCCCGGGATCAAACCCACAACCTTGTGGTCTGAAGGCGAGTGCTCAACTGACTGAGCGACCTTTCGTGTAGAGCAGTGGTTTTCAACCTTTTCTGGATCAGGGGCCAGGGGTCACCTTGACATTAGTTTTTACATTTCCTTTTTTTATGTTAATGTTATATCATCAAATAAATCTTAGTGTTTTGTCAATTATTTGGGGGCCCACTTGCAATAGCCTCACAGTCCACCAGTGGGGCCCCTAGCTGGCCCACAGGTTGGGAGTGAGAAGAATAGAACCCTGGTACCCCCCCCCCCCCCGGTCAACAAAGTATAGAGAGTTTAAGTGGTTAACTGTATAACATGAGGATCAAAGAGGGCAAAAAACACACATGCTACCACATCTACATTCTACACATCTACACATCTTGCTCCTGTTACCTATTCATTCCACAGGGATTCATCTCTGTCTCATTCTCAAGCTGTCTGCTGCATGCCATGACTCAGAGGTCTTGCAGTTCTGTGTCTCAAAGTGTTTAACCCATTAAGGCCATGAGGTTCCAATTCTACAAATGTCTTCTAAATCCTAACAGTTTTCTGAAAAACGTATGCTGCTATATCAGTGGTTCTCAAACTTTTTCATGTCAAGGAGTGTGTCAAAATGATATGCATTTGACCGCCATCTCAAAGATTTGAGGTACACATTTTTGCTTTAAAAGCGTATATATTCAAAGATTTGCAAAAATGTTCACGATTTCTCAAAAATAGCAGATCTACAAGCTCATAGCGCGGCAAAGTATAAAATAATAGTTTAAGTGGTTACACTTAAACCAGTGGTTCCCGGTTTTAATGGATTAATGAAGATTGTAAAAGAGGAGGCGGGGGGGGGTAGGAAACATCACCCCTGCTGTTCTTTTCAGATGCTTTCTGCATCGCCCTGGTCCCTCTGCTCGAGGAGTCCCAAACCATCGCCTCTAGAAACGCCATTAATTGCTTGAGAGAGGAAAGTAATTATCTCAGGTAATTATTACTTGGGGTAGAGGAGAGAAAGTAGACAAGCCTTCTCTCTGTCTGTTCCCCGGAGAGAGAGAGAGATGGAGAGAGAGAGAGAGAGGAAGAGAGTGAGAGGAGAATTCTTGCCTTTAACGTGTTTTAATTGGAGGGGCAGGGCCCTCAAAGCTATAAGCTCACATGGCTCAAGGGTTTACAACACATGCATTATGCCTCTGTGTTTTGCGCACGGCCTCACACACACACACACACACACACACACACACACACACACACACACACACACACACACACACACACACACACACACACACACACACACACACACACACCTTCTCGCTCACATGGACTGGACAAACACTAGAGACATGTATTGCACAGCACGCACATTGCATTCTGCCTGTGGGGCCATACTGCAGCATAACAAAATTAAAATGAATGATGAAATAGTCTCTTGTTCATACACAGTCATTTGCCTCGCATAGATTTTCATGCTCGGTTATCAATCGATCGCCTTGTTAGAGCACGCGATCCCCCATTTTACATGTGGTGTAATTAAAAATTAGTCTCTTTGCAAAACGCCCCCCCGGGACCCCGAGGCAGAACAGGCAGGGAATCAAACATTAATAGTATCGTTTGAGGCCATAACACACTTTGAAGTCCTTATTAGATAATGTCCTTGGTCATCAGGCAAACAGGACAGGAAAGGGTAGCGAGAGAGCCCGGAACGTATCAAAAACAGGAACAAGGTTGTGTAATGACGCCTCAGGAGACCTGCCCATGCTACCTGCTGCGTAGCGAACACGCCAATCACGCACCAGGTGGTCAGCGCCCTGCCAAGCCTGGACAGAGATGCAGTCACACACACACACACACACACGCACGCACGCACGCACACACACACACACACACACACACACACACACACACACACACACACACACACACACACACACACACACACACACACACACACACACACACACACACACACACACGCACGCACGCACACACACACACACACACACACACACACACACACACACACACACACACACACACACACACACACACACACACACACGCGCGCGCGCACACACACACACACACACACACACACACACACACGCGGCCGCGCGCACACACACAATTCCATACATGCGCAGAAACACACACAGCATACATGCACGTACAGACTCAAGACAAAGAGAAAGTGATGCAAGGTACATCATGTACATCCTTACAGCCTCTTTGCCCTTCCATCAGGCTGAACCACACAGAATCTACACCATCCTTTATTTCACCTTGAGCAGTGGTTGAAGAAGTACTACTTATTTTGTTTTACGTAAAGCAATATCACAGTGCATAAATACTTGTATACTCGTACTGTGCTCTAAACCTAAACCTAACCTGTGGCTGCAACATTGAACATTGACGTGCAACGTGTCAACGTTGACATGTAATTTGTCAGCGTTCACATGCAGTGTTTCAAACGTTGACATGCAAAGTCTCAGTGGTTTGCAGAAACGTACAATGGTAACATTACTTCTCTGGCTATTGAGTTGGAAATGGCCTTTCTATGAGTTGGGGCAAGAAGCTGTTATGTTTTGAATAGCAGCAATCAAAATACAGTAAAGTGTACTAACACCAAGAAATATGAACAATTTTCCACAATCGATAATGTAGTTTGTTAACATTTGTGGAGCTGAAAAGAGGTACTAAGCTTGTCTCTGTTTGTGAAGTAAAGAGATTAGTTTTATTTTATTTTAACTTATAATAACCAAGAACGGAGAAATGCCCACGCACTGCCCAACTTGCACGGTACAAGAAAAGCTGTGCCTCCTCTTGCTGTCACATGGTCACACCATTACATTTAAATTACCATGTAGCCAAAAGAAAGGCAGCTTCAGTATAGTGATGTACAATTACAATCCAGGGTGGCATTAAAAATAAATACCATTTGATTTAAAGCATTTCAAATACCCACAGCCCCCACCTGCAGGAGTTCCTTCATAGCTAAACATTTACTGGCGTGTGTAAAATTTAAATCAGGTAGACAGAGCATCTGCTTAGAATTCACAAAACAGCCCCTTGTGTTTACGCTGGAAAAAGAATTAAAGCTTCCCAGAAAATTGCTCATTTTCTCATTCTCCTATTGGGATAAGCACTATGATTTATTCATTTCCAACCTTTTTTGGGGCTCTGCATGGTATACAGGGGCAGTTCTCCCTTTTAATCAGTTCAGAGATAAGCAGGAGTTGCATTTTGTAATTTATAGCAACTCGGCCCTGTCTGTGTATATTTAATGCCTGTTTGTGCATGTTGGTGTTGTGTGTGAATGTGCATGTGGTGTGTGCGTGTGATGCGTGTGTGCGTGCGTGGTTGTGTGTGTGAGTGTATGTGTGTTGTTTGTGTGTGAACATGCACTTGCATCTGTAAATGTGTATGTGCATGGGGTGGGGGGTTCAAATATCTTATTTGATCTTATCTATTCTATTAATTGTATACGCATTTTTGTGTGTGTGTGTGTGTGTGTGTGTGTGTGTGTGTGTGTGTGTGCTTGTGCACATAATGCGCGCACATGTCCTTATCTGTGTCTGTGTTTGTGTGCATTGTGTGATTCATGTCAGAGACACAATTAATTGATGGCTAGGACAGTATGTACTGTAGGTGAGATATTATGATGCATGCCTAAGGTTGTGCAGTCCTGGGTGATTAAACTCATTTAAAAATAGCTTACCGCCTGTGGGAAGGACCAAAGAAACACACACACACACACACACGCACACGCACACACGCACGCACACACACACACACACACACACACACACACACACACACACACACACACACACACACACACACACACACACACACACACACACACACACACACACACACACACACACACACACACACACACGCGAATAGACGATGACACCAAAGATTACTTACCTATAGATTCATGACATGAATGAGTGGGCCTCAAAAGCAGGGAAATACTTTATATAGTTAGTGTTTTATTATTTTATCTTTTCAATTGTTTTTGCATTAAGGGGAGTGGGGGTTTTAGCAATTGTGGAAAAGATGAGGCATTAAAGATATGCCATTTTGAAGGTTACCCAGAAGAAGGCACTGGCGAACCATAATGATTGACAAATGACTTGTTTCAGTCTATGAAATGGACTGTTACATTTTGGCTCAGAAACTCTCAGATTGGAACCGGTTTCTATTTTTGTCAAAGGTGATGCATTAACTCTCTGGGTATTATAAAAGGGGCATTACAAATCTGGTCATTATTAAAAAGGGGGGCATTATGGTGTGTGTGTGTGTGTGTGTGTGTGTGTCCCAGCATGAGAGACATCATTAATCATTCAAATCATTCAAATTTACAAAACCATTCCAAAGTAGCCTGGAGTCATAAACATTTTGCCTGTTTGTACCAGTCAAATTAGCCTGTTACTTTCTGTTCAAATTAAAGGTGTGTGAAAGACCTTTTCCTTTGTTGCTGCCCTTCATGCCAGCCGTCATGAAGGGCAGAAAGTAAAAGACCTTTGTTTGTAACCAGAATGACTGCAGTTGTACTAGTAAAGATTGTGTTCACGTGCATGTGTAGTGCACAGTACGTATGTTCGTGGGTGTATACATCTGCACATGTAGTGCATGTAGATTTGGTTGTGTTTGTGTATAAAGTTCAGTCTGACAGATTCTCCAAATGTCCTCACATTCCGCATCCATTGGCCCCGACTGCATTTTTGGCATTTGAGATAAAACGACGAAGAAAGTGAAACTGTCTGGACTTACTTCAGTATTTTCTATTCTCTATATTGTG
Organism: Gymnoscopelus microlampas; assembly: GCF_963454915.1. Lineage (NCBI taxonomy): Eukaryota > Metazoa > Chordata > Actinopteri > Myctophiformes > Myctophidae > Gymnoscopelus > Gymnoscopelus microlampas. The sequence continues at coordinate 18,950,016 of NC_139949.1, read as the reverse complement.
CAGTGTGACTAAAGTTTAAAGGAGAAAATAATTCCAATTTAACCTAACCTAAAAGCCTGGGGAACATGTTAGACACCTCTGGCCATATTCACAGAGATTTTATCTATCCACTAGGAGTTCTCCTAAATGGCACTAAAATGTCCCAGTTTTCTCTTAAAGCCTATTCACGAAGCCACTTGAGAACTAATCTTACAAAGGAACGGAGAGAAATGTTAAAGTCCACAGGCCTGTTTCCTCCTTGATAATGATCCTTGGGTAGTTACTGTTATACCATGTATACTTTACTTCATTTGTTTCCTCTAAAAAGAGTACAATTAAGCGTCCATTAGACACATGCGGACACAGCTCATTAAAAAGAATTGATCTTGTCACCACCCATGGTAATGCCAGTGCAGATATGTGTGATGCCATAGCAAAGAAAATGGGAAACCAAGACTTGCTAACTTGTATTGCCAGGGCCATGACATTGGTCAATAATATTGCAAGAAACACATTTACCTAGACCTAAATGTATACTAGTAGACTCCTAATGTGCCATAATGTCTATTACAATGTGCTATGCATTTTAAAAAGGCATTATTTCTGCATTATATCAGTGTCCCACCTATTCTGAAGAAAACCCGAAGACTGGCATGTCTACTCACTGTATACTGGCTGTATACAGGCATCAATGTAGCATGGTCCAAGTCTAATCTGTGTTTGGGTCATACAGTCAGTGCTTTGATCGCACATTACATGAACACAATAAGATGATGATTTTACATTTATTTTTATTAAAGATTTGCCACAGACATGGACAAGTCTGTGTACGTCCGAACACATTGATGTGTAAATGTGTAAATAGTAAATGTTGTTTCCATCGAAAGACAATCTGAAATGCACGTCAAAAGTGTGATAGTGTCCCTTTAAGAACCATCATTAGCAAAGGCCGGGAGTCATGTGTGTGCGGGCGTGTGTGCTAGCGTGCCAATAGAATACTCTTCTGCTCTTACAGAACAAGGTAAGGTCAGCTATTGACCTTATTGTGTGACAGTAGAGGGAGGAGAAGAGTTATGTGGCTAAGGCGAATGAGGATGTATGATATATGATTTGATTTAGGAGTAGAATGTTTGGCGAAGGGATATAACGGGTGAGCAAATGGAAGTTAAGCTGCATGCATGCAAATAGTGACTATAAGCATTTTATTGGATAGAATGAAACAAAAGGCTCCTTCACACAGTAAAATTAGTTTGTTTGTTGTTTTGTTTACTTATTTTAACTCAAACAAATGAACTCTCTGGATTTGACGGTGTAGTGAACGCAAGAAATTCATGTGCTGGCAAGTAAGCTGTATAATAATGTCTTCATTTAGGGGGACAGAAATACACATTTCAGCAATACTGTAGTGTACACCTTCCGCAGGTTGTTACAGAGACGAGCGATGTGTCCAAAATCATTCACTCATTCACTACTCCCAACTCCCTAAATAGGGAGTTCTATGTAGAACAGCACTATACAGTATAGTGGCTATATTCTTGGACTATTAGTGAGTGATTTCAGACACAGCCAATGACAATATAGAGGCAATAAATGCCACTCCCATGTAAGAAGTGGTTACCACGCACAAACAGGAGTCATCACTACATAGTTTCGTTTAAACGTAACTTCATTTAAAAATCTCCAACATTTAGAGGACCTCCTAAGTAATTGCTTTTTTGTCTTTTGTAAGATTAGAGCAACATTCCATTACTTGCAGTGTAGGAAACAAATTGAGTGTTGTGCACAATGTGTACTGCTTTAAAGAGAAGAGGGAAAGAAGATAGGATATCTGCTTTCTGATCTCACAAACTTTGGTCCTGAACTCAAATGAATCTCTTTGCCATATTCCGAGGGATTATAAAATATGGGCAGGAACAAAACCAGAGACAGGATAAACCAGAAACTCAGTGGCACTTAAAAAATCTTTTTCATCTTAGTGATGCCTGTACGAGTTCACAGTCTGTGCCTGAGGAGTCTTGGATCTTCTCTACCTCGGCTATTTACAGTACCTTAATTTGATCTCAGGAATGTGTCCTCGGATAATGGTCTGAGGAGGATTGTAGATCTATCAAACGCTATGGGAAAGAAACTGCTTCCACTGGACCAATGGGTCTGTTATGTATCGTTTAAAGAGGGAAGTTTACACCTGCGTCCCTTATTTGATTATTTTTTAATTGAGAAAGACATAGGAAAAGTGAGTCTACTTCCCTGTTACTCAAATAAATAACAGAAAATTAAAAAAGTTATGCTACAGTCACAGTGTCAGTCTTTCCACTGCTCGCACACTACAGAAGCCTAGCTTTGGTGACCCACCCCAACATTACCTATCAACTACTGATCGCCAGAGTTGGCTAGACATAACTGAATTGCATTTTAGTTACCATGGATTGCAGGGCGAAATACTCTCCGAGCCAGGCCAGCCTTGGTTTGCTTGATTATGAAGGGATATTCAGACCTATCGCGCAGCGCAGCAATGACGCACATGAAGTGCCACCCATAGGACCAACTGGATGCGCCGCACGCTGCTCAGACAACATCAATTGGGAATACATACAAACCATTTTACACCGCGCGATGATGCCTGGAAATAGAACACTTCAACGCCTACGCCGACGTCAACTCGCGCTGGCACATAACTAACGTCACCGGTGTGGTGCAGATGCATTGACAATAATGGGGGCGGCTGTTTTGACGTGCGCGTTCTCAGCTGGGTGTGTAGTGGCCTTGAGACGGGCAGTGTAGGGGAAACACAGGAGTAAATTGCTGCCAGAATACATTCCCAGGCCTCCAAGAGCACTTGTGACTCCAGAAGCAAGCTTTGCTATCACCACGCTCCCATTCTATACATGGTACATATATTTTTAACTGAAAGTCACAAATGTACCCTCAGGCTCTACAAATGAAGGATAATGGACTTCGTATCCTTTGATTTCCCTCTTGATCAGTTCAAGTATGCAACACACACTAAGAGAGGCATTTCATTTGGTATTCACGGCTATAGAAGAGATAACATGTGTGATCAGAATGCCATGAAATTGCCAGAGGCTATATCGATGTATTCTCATCATTGCAATCATACGAGAACGTCTGAAAACCAAGTGAAATATGCAGCAAGTCAATGAAAATCTTACAAGCAGCTGCCTTTGATAACGCGTATCGTATACAGCATGACTTGAAATTTTCTCTCCTTAAAGATGCATTGCGCAATATACACTGTACGATCTCTCATGAAAAACGATACTTTGTTTTTTAGTTTTTATGCTTTTTACCCCGTTTTCTCCCCAATTTAGTCATTATGGCAATTGATTCCTCCTCACACACATTTCTGTGTTGTCACTGCTGTTGCATCCTGCTGACTCACCGACCAGTGAGGAGCCCCCACCGCGAGGACCCTCTGTCCTACTCCTCTCCCCCGCCCCCCGCCCCGTCCGGCTTCCCTCCCCCGAACACTGGCCAATTGTATTTGTGTAGACGCTCGACAAAGCCAGATGCACATGATGGTGGATTCGAACGCACAACCTCTGCGGTGGAGGGCAGGCAAGACTTGTGTTTCTAAAGGAGTCAGCTCTCCCTCTCCCCTGCAGCAGCGATCCCCAGCTCCCCATCACGTGTCTATCACAAAACCTGACCCGACCCACCACACTATGGCAGCCACAGTGAGCCAAACGTAGCTACTACAGTACTCTTATCATGTCAAGTGAAGAGTGTGAGCATATTTAAGCACTAGAGAGGGATGCATGGGTATGAGACAGGCTGAGCCTAGGAAGGTGCCATGTTCTGGGGACCTTGGACATTTGTGGTTTTCTACAAAATAGAAATCAGAGCTATTATAACTCTAGGCTATAATCAGGGGTTGAAAATGTAACGAGCAAACTCGCACTGGAAATGAATAGAAACTAAACTGAATGGAACAAAAATTCTCTCTCTCTCTCTCTCTCTCTCTCTCTCTCTCTCTCTCTCTCTCTCTCTCTCTCTCTCTCTATCTCTCTCTCACTCTCTCGCGCGAAAATGTTTCATCATTTTTTGATATGTTTTAAATGTTTAAACACAAATCTTATGTTCTGGGGGTCCCTGGCACAACACCTTTTCAGATGGGGGGTCCGCGGCCAAATATATATATCAATTTGGGGGTCCTTGACGTGATTAAAAGTTTGATAACCACTGATCACCTGTCAATCATTTGATGTAAAATACAGTATTTAGCAAACTGTTCATCAGGTCCCTCTGTGTCTACCTATAGGTAGGTTAATGGGTATACGTATAGTGTACTATATAGCTCATGGGGCTATGCTTGTAGCCTTCAGTAGGTATGCTTTTGTTATCTTTAAATTCATAACTTGAATTCAGTTTGAACAAAGCCTGTCTGGATTTTTTTGGCATGGTTAAAAGACCACTCTGAGAATCGCTCATTGAGGTGAGATAATGAAGCAAAGTGAGATGTGGAATCATGGTGAGTGCCTGACAGACACATTTACTCTCCCTCAAGGACGTTTCCACCTGGATCATTAAGCCAACGCTTTCAGGTTGAGTGAGCAGCTGAAAAGATCTCTCAGAGCACAAAGATGCTAGATTGCACTGAATGATTCACTACAGTACCTAACTTTAGCTACACATCATGTGTTCCTCCACTGAAAAGCCTGACTTCTAGTCATAGTCATCACAACAAGTTGGAAATCGCTTATAAACGCATCTAACCTTCTTTTGCTCATTGACATATCTACGTACTGTGTTAAAGCTGTATTTAAACTCTCAAATTACATCATCATCTTTCTTAATAATATTTATAATAATATTAATAATATTTATAATGAAATATATTGGTATCTTGTTGTATATCATATCAAGCCAATACGGTGAGACCCAACAATGACAAAAGTTATGACTGCAAACATAATGAATTGCTAGCCATAACAAATTAAGTTCAACCATCACATGAAAATGTGACCATCAAAGGTGACAGGACAGACGAAAAAGTCACATATTCTATCCTCGTGAAAGCAAGGTCCACGCGTCCACTACTACAGTAGCACCAGCAACATTTAAGCCTGATTTATACTTCATTGCACAACGGTGTCACACGCCGAAAATACTGTATACAGCCGACCTACGAGCTCACAACGCGTCACAGATGTAACCGTTGTGAGCTTGTAGGTCGGCTATTTTCGGCAGCAACACTGTCGTGCAACAGAGATGTTTTTGTTGTTTTTGCCCTTTGTTCAAGTGGCCTTGAACAAGACACTGAACCAGAAGTTCAGTTGTTGTAGGGGGTGAATAGCATTACCCTGATTGTCCCCGGCAGGCCGAAGGCGTGGCCGAGACTATGTTTTCGTCCCTGTCCGTCCGCGTGTCCGTCCGTCCGTCCGTCCGTCTGTGAGCAGCTAATCTCCGGGACCGTTGGACTGATCAGCGTGAATGATGCGGCCGGTGGCCGTTACTGTTATTATTATTGTTATGGTTATTATTATTATTTGGGTTTTGGTATTATGCTGATTTACATGGGAGTCTTTAAAGTCGTGAATGGGAGCGCTGGGTGTCGGCTTGATTGCCTTATTGAACCCTTCATTCGTTCCTCGTCATGGGGGCGTGGCCTGCTGACGGATCGTCACGTGGGGAGTGATCGACCCCACGGATTGGTCTTCTCACTCCGTCGCCATGACAGCGACCGGCGGAGTGGCCGCAGCTCGCCCATAAAAGCTCATTCTGCATCTGACAGCCGACGGGGAAACAACAGCACTATATTAGTGCGAGCGGAGCTCTGTTCCTCCTTCCCCCGCCACCTAATACCTACCAAATGACTATGGTGCCTTGAAGAGCCCTTCGGGGAGTCCTTCTTTCGTTTAAGTTCTAGTTATATTCTGTTATCGGTTAGCCTGTGTTAGTTCCTTTGTGTTGTGTTATTTGTTATTCATCCATTCTATTATTTCAAAGCCATTGTACCATACCTTTATCATCCATTATTTGGGTTAATAAATTCACTATATTTACAAATGTTGTTGTTTCCGTCAATTATGGTACAAGTCTTACCCTAGACCTCAAGGGTAGTAACAGTGAAACTGTGCATTCATACTCCTTGGAGACCAAGTAAAAACCTCTGCCCCAAATTCCTTATATACGCCACCAGGAGGCTGATTTTTGCAAAACACATTTTGTGATAATACATTTCATATTCCATCCTGATTGGCTAAGATTGGCTTCCAAAGTGTGCAGGAGTGGCCTATTTGAACAAAATGCTTTAAATCATGAATTATTGCCGCGAAACTTTGCACGCACATTCCCACTTGACCAAAGATGAAATGCCACCCTACATTTTTCAAATCGGCCTCAATGTGGCACTATAATAGGCAGATTCATGTTTTGGCCTATAACTCTTGAACCATAGGTCATACCATCAAACCTTGTTTTTCCTTGAATTCCTTGGATCATGACGCAACTCCCCATTTCCACCTGACAAGTTTTCCGGCATGTTGCATTTTCTTTGGAAAACACAGTTTTTGCTACTACTAGTACTCATCATCTCTGTAGTCATGTGATCAAGATATATCTGTCAGATATTTCAGATTCTATTCCGATTGACTACGATTGGCTTTCAAAGTTTGTTGAAGGTGTCCGTTTTGCACAACATGCTACAAGCACCCCTCGACCGATCGGAGGGAAACTTTGCACGCACACTCCCAGTAGGCCAAGGGAAAATCTCTGCCCAATATTTTTTTTCAAATCAGCCAGTTGTAGTGCCACCATGACACAGAGTCATGTGGGGTCATGTGATCAAGTTGTATATGTGAATATGTGAATGCAGGCAACACGGCCTCATTCAGAACTTTTCTAGCTGTGAATGTATTCTTAACCAATTAAGCCCCACTTTGTTGTATACAGAATAGCATTTTTTTTCTTTTGCTATTTGTTGAACACTTTGTCTAACTCTTGTCAGTCACATTACTGTGTATTGGTTGTTTGTGTGTTGTTGGTGTGTATTGACTGTGCTGGCTTGTGGGGGCCAGTGATGAGCCCTAACAGCCTCAGTCAGCAGACATGTCTGTAGGCTCTCTGTTGCTGAGCAGATCCCCTGGTTTGATAGCTCTATTGACACTGCACAGTGTGTGCGTGCGCGCACGTGTTCGTGCACGTGTGTGTACTCTATGTTAGTGTATGTGCGAGAGAGAGAGAGAGAGAGAGAGAGAGAGAGAGAGAGAGAGAGAGAGAGAGAGAGAGAGAGAGAGAGAGAGAGAGAGAGAGAGAGAGAGAGAGAGAGAGAGAGAGAGAGAGAGAGAGAGAGAGAGAGAGAGAGAGAGAGAGAGAGAGAGAGAGAGAGAGAATTTCACCCAATGTGACAACCCAGGCAATGCTATTTTACTTTCTGTACCCCCACAACCACATCACTATTCTTATCAGCCTCTCCCTTATATTCTGTTGTTGTTACACTTGTAATGCCCTCCGCCAAGGGGGTAATGTTTTCCCCTGTCCGTCTGTCTGTCTTGTTTGTTTGTTTGTCTGTCTGGCAGGATATCTTGAGCAGTTACAATAGGCTACTTTGTGGAGAGGTTGGTTGGTTACAAAAATGCACATAAATTCTGAGCAAATTAATGTTTGAAACAAAGCTTTATCATGGGCCCAGGAATAACTGATAAATAGCTGTGAAATACATCATGAACAGCTAGTGCAATGTCACATTCTCTTTCTGACAAACTGGCGCTTTTGAGGTTAGTGCAGATTGTATAGATGTGCATGTGGTTCTTTCATTTGAGGTAGGTAGGTACAGTAGGAATAGCATGTGCAATCGTATCAAACGAGATATAATGCTGTTAGCCTATATAACGTGATGAAGAAAACGGTTTCTGATGTGTCAGTCAGCTTGCTTTTCTGGGTTGTTGGTCAGATGAAAAACATGATCCACATGGGCTAACCTTAACCCTGCTGAAAGAGGAAGCCCTTTCTATGTATGACAAAGATCACATGACACCACAACAACAGCTGTTGAACTACAAAACCAGCAAAGCAAGGGCCAAATCTACACCCTTGAACTACAGTATGTGCTATGAGCTATATGCCCTTGTGCTATATAAGTGACGTTTTGCATCTGTGACATTGTGTCATGTTTAGTTTTTTCTAAAGATCCAATTTCATCAATGCAAAACATTGCATTAGTAGGATATTAAGCTCTGCTTAAATAATGTCACCATTTGGCTGTCTTAGCATTGATCGCCCTGATAATTAGAAGGTTGTGTAATCTTGTCCAGTCAGGAGAATAAAGTGCCCCATACTCTTTGCGTTCACAAAGTGGATGGATGTGCAGGATTAAAGCTATATGAGCATAAACATACTCATCAATTATGAATCAGCACTCATCGGTGGTGGCACATCAACTATTAAAGAGGCCGTGAGCTCTCTGCACCGACCCCAACCATACCCTCACAAACTCCCCCCCCCCACCCCCCTTACCCCACACACATCTCCCTTTACATGCAGAAAGCATGTCAACACCAGGAGGAGTAAGCAGAATTGAAGGGTTCGGGAAAAGGGGAGAATTTGCAAGCCTTTGAGGAGGTAAGGTCGCAAACTTCTGAGAGCCAATTAAGAACTTCAAACTCAGAGCCAATAAGGTTTGATATCCTGCACTCAGGGGCACAGAAGTGTGTGCTCACCAATCACTGCGCTGCTTGTTCTGTTGAATGTGTTGTCAGAAGCAAACCCCCCGCAGCCCCCAAGCTACGATTGAACGGAACACTAACGACCTTCGAGCAGCCCCAGTTCAGTTTGATTCAAACTACTAGTGTTGCATGAGAATTATTAGGGTTTTCTCACAGAAATCTAGCAATGCTCTCCCTGTGAATGCGAGCAAGCACGCTTTACCAACCATGAGCCTATAGGCCAAAGAAACAACTTCACAATAATAGGGCCAGTCAGTCACTCTCTCTCTCTCTCACACACACACACACACACACACACACACACACACACACACACACACACACACACACACACACACACACACACACACACACACACACACACACACCAGTGGCGTAGAGCAAAATCCCAGGGTCCTGACGCAAGGAGGGTAGCTGGAGTTCTTTCACCACAGTGTAGCCTACAGCATCACATTAATAAGAGTGCTTCAATAGGAGTGTGCACACGGAATCGGATATAATCAAATACGCTTAATGGTCCAAAATACAAATATGCCAGCCTGAGCCAATAATACAATTGCAGAGACCAAATTTGAACTGCAGACAATAACATAATGTCCGACAGTCCATGACGTCGAAACTTGCAGTCATTTAACACACAAATGTCCCTTGAAACTTCTATTGGGCCCGGTCCGCCCTCTTCACGAATCAGCACCATGGACAGCGAAAGGAAGTCCTGAGGTGAGAGAAAAAGAAAAGAGAGGCTGTCTATTATTTTTTCTGAGACGGGCAAAATAGAGCATCAAATCATACATACAGCCTATCACTGCAGACACACGTGTGTGTGTGTGTCCACGCACGTGTGTGTGTGTGTGTGTGTCCTACACATCCATACACAAGCATAAAACAGATGTACAAATAGGCCTAACGCTAGGCTTTTATTTGATTTGATTAATATCTCTACCATAGCCAAAATATAATCATACCTTTAATAACGCCCAAAGCGTCAATTTCTGAGTGAAATGACAGCTAGTGCTCCATGAAGCTGCAAGTTCCTGTGCTGTGTTTTCTTTTTTTTAAAGATTTGTTTATTGGGCTTTTATGCCTTTATTTATAGGACAGTATACTGACAGGGAATGGGGAGAGAGATGGGGAGTCACACGCAGCAAAGGTCATCAGGATCGGGACTCGAACCCGCGACACGCTGTCAGGCTGGCATTGCAGCCTAGGGTGCCTGGACCGTCACGCTGTGGCCCAGGCCCTGTGCTGTGCTTTTGACCTGTTCAAACTTGTCCCTTAGTTTTGATAAGGTGCTGCATGCATTACCCATTAGGCCTGCTGCATGGAAAAGGTCCATATCCATCTTCTGTAATAATTTGGAAACTATATTTACTCCCATATCTTTTCCTGCATCACAGCAATCACTGCAAATTCGAATGCTTCAATAGACTTAATAAGTCCAGTGGCCTCTGCACGTTCAGCTGATTTTTTTTGAATGAAGACTGATTTTGGTCAGTGCTTACAAAACATCAGCATAACGAAATCTAAGTGCATGAATAGCATCGTGCCTGGATGCCCATCGCGTTGGACAAAGTCTTTTCAGTGTGGGTTTAGATTTGAGGTGGTTTTCCAACATTTCCCATCTTTTGCAGCTCTGGCAAAAAAAAACAAAGTGTTTGTATAATGTCATATTACTCTTTGATTTCGGAAATCGTCTGGCAAGTGTCATTTAACACCAAATTCAAATTATGTGCTGCACAATGGACATATACAGCATTCGGCTCTTAATCAATTATGCGTCTCTGCGCACCTGAATAAATGCCACTCATAACACTGGCCCCGTCATATGCTTGGCCTCTGCACATTTGAAGTGACAGTCCCATAGTCTCTATCGGTTCAAGGATTTTTCCTTTCAGTCCTTCTGCAGATTGATCTGAGATATTCTCGAATCCCAGAAAACTCTCATTGATGTCAACCCTGAAGGCGTTATCATTTTTGTCTTTGCTAACTGTGATGTATCTGAAAACTTGACTGAGTTGATCGACTCTAGTTAAATCCTGAGTTGTGTCCATTATGACTGAATAAGCAGCTCTTGCAATATGGGATCATATCAAGCCATCAACTCTATTACCGACAATAAGTTTCCACTATTGAGCTCACCCACTTTCTCACGATGCCCTCTAAAAGCAAGATTGCAAGAAGCTAATGTTAGAGTGACATCCGTGACTCTAACCCTTGGGTCCAAAAATGTAACTGATGCTTCATGGCGGTCAAGTTGGCCATCCACTGTATGGTCGTTTTTCCAGGTGTCAAATATCACACGTGCTCCTAGATGAGCATGCGATGATTCGTGTTTCTTTATTTTGCCAGACAGTCCTTGCCAGTCTTTAATTCCGACAGTCCAGCAGAGCTGGTGGGATGGGCATCTCCTATCGGCGAAAAGCCAGCAGAGCTCGCAATACGAAGGGTCCATCTTTGGAGAATAACATAGCCATTTACGAGGGACTTTACAACCCAGTTTAGATCTTTTGTAATAATATTCTTCTGAGAAACTTCTGCGCTTTTCATCCCTAGGAAAGGGTCCCGCAGGTTTACATGAACCCATGGCACTCTTCACATCTGGATCGGTTAAATCAACAGGGAAATTTGCTCTGTCTGACGGATATTGTGCATCTGTACGTGTTGTTGCTTCTTGAATTATGTCATTATCAGGCTCAGTTTCGATTCCTCATCTACCTGTTGTTGATCAAGTGAGCCGCTGCAACTTGTAAATTGTCCGGGTGGGTCTGGGTCCTCTGTGATTTCAGCCTCAGTGTTCGTCCCTGCAGAATGAAGCGCTGGGACTGGGAGAGCAAACAGCCGGTGTGCGTCTCCGTCTTTATGCCCGCCGTCCACCTCCACCTGCCCAGCGTTCGTTTCCATGTTAACTGCATCCCGCAGGGGGCCTGTGGGGGGGCCCCATGCTGGGGGCCCCCATGCGGTGCATCAGTTGCAACACACTGTGGAGTATAAGAATAAAGAGACACTCGTTTGTTAAGCTGCAACCCTGTGCTTTTTCCTGCAACCAGGCAAGCCTCTTGTGAGCTTGTGAGCCAGGCATCTCACAACGCACACACACACACACACACACACACACACACACACACACACACACGCACACGCACATGCACATGCACACGCACACGCACACTCTCTATGTTGTTAAAACTATGAGGACAGAATAACAACTGATTATGTTTTGTTTTATTGCTATTAACTCAACTTTTACCGTATCCTGAACCACTGATCCATCTGTATCTTTCTTTATTTTACAGCATTGGTAGAATTTGATTGTGAGTCAGCTAATGGTTTATGAGGTATTATCCACTCCACCATGAATGGTTACCTAGCCATGAGAAAATATGAATTATAATCCTTCTACTTACTCTTAATGAGGTCTACTGTGTTTTCAACTGGATCATGACGTTTTCTACTCGTGAAAAACAAGTGCAAGTTCACGTACAAGTGTGGACACACCAGCGGTATGGTATGGTATGGTGTGGTATGGTACGTACAGTATATGTTTTGGTATGGTTTGGTATTATAGTGCTTTCCAATGTGTCGTCACCACGGTGGGCGTGGCTTAGTAGCTGCAGACATACTTGTGGGGGGCAATGTTAAGTCAACCTGTTTATACCCCACAAAGATGTCCGCCGCTACCAAATGACACTTGTTGACGCCCCCTTCAGGATTTTTGGCAGGCACTATACGGTGTGGTAGCCTACAGTACGTTATGGTCAGAGAATCATGGCCTTGATCTCTTCCAGTTGACACTCTCCAGAGAGTGCAATCAAGACTGTTCTGTTCAATAATTAGGAATGATTTCTCATAATAACAGATTGACCGCAGAACCCCATTTCCATTCCATTTAAAAAAAAAATGTTTAAAGTTAATACTGTGCATAAGGTTGTTTTGGTCTGAGCTGATTTAAATTCATAGGAATTATGGTGTACTGGAAAGCATTTTGATTTGACATTCTGTTTTGACATTTGACAGATTGGACCGTAACAACATTACACTGTCCTTTATTCCTGATAATGTGGCATTTTTGTCTCCGCCAGGCCGAAAGGCATGGCGAGAGAGTATGTTTTACCCCCTGTCTGTCCGTCCGTCCGTCCGTCCGTCCGTCCGTCCTGTCTGTCCGTTAGCAGCTAATCTCCGGCACCGTTGGCCCGGCAGCTGCGAAACTATGCACACACACTCCCTGGATGCCAATTCTCTGTCTCTCTCTTCAAACATTTTAGATTGGCCTGTTGTAGCGCCACCAGGAGGCCGATATGTGCAAAACACATTTATTGATACTACTCCTACAGATTTTGTCCAAACATCACACAGATCGGTACACAGTATCTCTATAGTCATGTGATCAACACGGATTTATCCGATTTCCCATATTCCATCCTGATTGCCTAAGATTGGCTTCCAAAATTTGCAGGATTGGTCCATTTTGAACAAAATGCCTCAAATCATGAACGCAGCTTGCGATTTCCGTGAAATTTCACACGCACATTTCTATTAGGCCGAGGAAGAAATGCCACACTTTTCACTTTGGCCTGCTATAGCGCCACCAGCAGGTCTAATTTTGCAAAACACATTTTTGGAACAAAATGCCTCAAATCATGAATGCAGAGTCCGATTGCAGTGAAAAGCCCTTGAACAAATGGCACCCTTTTCACATTGGCCTATTATAGCGCCAACAGGAGGCCACAATAACCTACCTGACCTGGCGGAGACCTGTGCTCCGAGGAGCACTTTTTCTAGTTTGGGTAATGTTTCCAAAAGGAACAAGAGAGAACAGGAGGAATTTAAGGTGGAGGCGGGCCAGAGACCCTGGGGTAGTGCAAGCTCTAGATCCCAAGGCTCTGTGAAGCAGGAAAGGTCAGATATGTCACATTCTAAGCACTGGGACGCAAGCTGGAGCCGGAAGTTTGATGGTATGCATTGAAGTCAATGAGAGCCAGGCGGGCAAGCGCACAAATCAGCACTATCTTTGAATGATTGCGATTTGCAACCTTTGTCAGATAAGTGTGTCAGATAAGTAGTGTTTTCTGGTCTCTTATTTTTTGATGTACACACTATATCATTTTAACGAGGTATCTAAAGAACACAGGGTACGTTTTTGACAGTACAGTAACGGCTGTCATCGCGAGACTGTCAGATGCTGACAGGCTGTCACTAACTGACAGTCTTGCGCTGACAGCCCATACTGCCCTGTCAGAAACGTACTCTGTGCTCTTTAGATACCTCATTAATGTTATATAGTGTATAGTGTGTACATCGGAGAAATAAGAGATAAGAAAACCGTGTGATATGTTTTCTTTTATTGTCCTGAACTGACTTTCTGACAAAGCTTAAGAAATGTTGTTTATTCATACGCTCGTCCACCCTGCTGTCATTGACGTCAATTCATTCCATCAAACGTCCGGCTCCAGTTAGCCTCTCAATGCCTACTACGTGACCCCTCCTTGTTCATATACTCCGTGCTATAGATCACAGATAGTGTAGGAATGGAGGAAAGATGGACAACATCCGCCAGCCAATGAAAATTGTGTTTGAAATTGTATGCATAAATTCATTACTTTAGGTTAGGCATGGCTTTAACTAATTCAGTTTAGTTAAGGTTAGACATGTATGATTCCATGCAGTTCTGGGATCTAGCATTGGGTAAGGGGGGGGGGGCGATGGGTGGGTTGGAGGTTAACCACCCATCCAGATACAAAGTGTTTGAGTGAGAGGCCATGGGGCGATATACGGTTGGGTTAACCAAGTGAATACATCACATGCCATGTGTATGTAACTGTAAATGTCACAAAACACATGAAAAACTGAAACATGATAATGAAAATAAAAGGACACCTGATGTGAACTGTCACCACTGCAGTGCAATACAGAGTCATTACAGTCCGAGCCATACGCATCCCCTTTGAGCAACCAATTTCACTCATCAATACCTTCGCCTTATAAGACTCCCATGATAATAGGTGTAAAAGTTTATGAGGCCATGTGTGTGCGTGCGTGTGTGTGTGTGTGTGTGTGTGTGTGTGTGTGTGTGTGTGTGTGTGTGTGTGTGTGTGTGTGTGTGTGTGTGTGTGTGTGTGTGTGTGTGTGTGTGTGTGTGTGTGTGTGTGTGTGTGTGTGTGTGTGTGTTTGGTCCTAGATAAGCACTAAAAATACAGGGAGCAGCAAAAGTCAGGGGATTTACAGCCAATGTATGGGCTTTCACCAGACATGAGTCATGATGGATGTTAAATATTGTGGGATGTCTCTACTGTGTGTGTGTGTGTGTGTGTGTGTGTGTGTGTGTGTGTGTGTGTGTGTGTGTGTGTGTGTGTGTGTGTGTGTGTGTGTGTGTGTGTGTGTGTGTGTGTGTGTGTGTGTGTGTGTGTGTGTGTGTGCGTGTGTGCGTGCGTGCTTGCGTGTGCGTGCGTGCGTGTACATTGTGTACAGTCTCGAATGAGTGCGATGTGTATGTGTTAATAAATGTGCATGTGTGTACACACACACACACATACACGTGCATGCACACACTTTTAAAAGTGTGCAGGTCTGTTAATGTGCTTGGATGGACATCCTATAATGACGCCAGTTCCTCTTTGTTCTTTTACCCTAATGACTTCTTGGCCTGTGGCTCCTTGTCATTAGTGAATGACCACAGCACTGTGGAGAGAGAGAGAGAGAGAGAGAGAGAGAGAGAGAGAGAGAGAGAGAGAGAGAGAGAGAGAGAGGATAATGTCCTTCCGACCATCCCCCATGCCCTCATTTCTACATTATTCATTTAATACAGATTCTATTGTACATTCTCTGTACATTTGTGTCTATATTTTGCATGTATTGTGGGTTTCATGGCTTTTTGCAGGGAGGTGGCACCACCAGTGTGGAACTCGTGGCAAGGCGCCCTGGATACGGGTGTCAGCCATGGGTCTAAAAATGGAAATGGAAATGAGGTGTGGGGAATTGTGGCAGAGAAGCAAATATCGATGCGATGGTATGAATGGATAGATGGGAAACAATAATAAAGAGAGGAATGTGAGGAAAGATTGAACAGAGATACACACGGACTCCAGTCTGACTCCAAAGAACAGCAATGAGATATCTGTCCTTTTCAACATCTTTATCTCCCTTCACTGCATATTAGCCCCTCGCTCCCTCTCTGTCTCTGTCTCTGTGTCTGTCTCTCTCTCTCTCTCTCTCTGTCTCTATCTCTGTGTCTCTCTGTGTGTGTGTGTGTGTGTGTGTGTGTGTGTGTGTGTGTGTGTGTGTGTGTGTGTGTGTGTGTGTGTGTGTGTGTGTGTGTGTGTGTGTGTGTGTGTGTGTGTGTCTCTCTCTCTCTCTCTCTCTCTCTCTCTCTCTCTCTCTCTCTCTCTCTCACACGCGCACATGCACTTTTCTCTGTCCATTCCCATTATCCTCTTGCAATTTTTCAGAAGATCAATTGTGAAAGTTCCCCTTCCTTCTGTCGTTCTCTTCTCCCACCTCGTTCTCTTTTTATTCTGCCACACCTCCGACACGGTCTCTCCTCCTCTATCTATCAGTCTGGCCGTCAGTAGTGTTGTGCTGTGTATTATGGCTCCCATTATCCCTGTTACAGTAACCACCGAGCCCACTGATAACAGTAATCAGTTACATCTCCGTTCACTGTGCCTAGTGTGGAAACGGAGATAAAGCTCAGTCTGTACACCCTCTGTCCCCCTCCCCTCCTCCCTTTCTCCTTCCCCCTTCCCCCTCTCTCTCTCTCTCTCTCTCTCTTGCTCTCTCTCTCTCTCCAGATCTCCATAACTGTCTTTTTTTTCTCCGTAACTGACTTCAATTCCAGTCATTATTCTTTATCAGTCCATTTGTGTAGCTCACAGTTCACACCGTCCTGCTGCAACCCTACCGTTTGGTTTTGTTTATTCTTTGGGTATCACCATTGAATTAGCACTTTGTGTCACTTTGAACTACTCCTGATAACAGGGCAGGCATTTCAGGGAGGCCACGAAGGCCATGGCCGTCGTTGCCCCTCAGTTTGGCCATGTGCCCCTCAAAACAATGGCATGCCCTGAGGCCACAGTGGCCTTAATACCCCAGCTGACTGTACCACTTTCTCCTCTGTTTCTTTCTTGGCAACATGTAGACGCCAGTGTCTCTTTCTTGTCATGTAGACACTAGTGTATTTTGAGAAATTCTTAACTCCCCTGAGTCTTCCTCCCCCATCTTTAAACCAATTCAGTAACTATGATTGGTGCAGGGCTGAGCATGGATCAGATTGTAAATACCATAATTTATTTATTTCACTGCAGATAGTCTACATATTAACTTTAAAATCAACCCTTAAATTCAATGAATTCTTTCAATGGACTAAAATCTTTATTCTTAAAATGAGGAAATGCCAGGTCTGCCTGATAATATATTGTACACAAAATGTCATGGGTCAAGTTGAAACCCTCTCCATCTTTCATCCGTTAACCATTTAAACCCCAGCATTGTGGGGAAGGCTTTTGCAGAAAGCAGCAGATGGACAAGCCCACGTTGCATCACGCTGCAACACGTTGTGAGCTTGTCAATTGGCTATTTTCAGCGAAAGCTTTTCCCACTATAACAGAAAACTGGAAAAACACTAGCATATATCCCTGAGGGACTCCGTTCAACCATATGGGGTTTAAGTGGTTAAACCCTACAGTATATACTTTGTTGAGCGGAGTTAGGGGTCTAGACTAAGCACCCCTATGTTCCCTCTATAGGCTACACCAAATCTCTTCACCGACCAGACAATCTACAAGCTCACAATGTGTCACATAGCAATGCACCATGAGCTTGTACTGTAGATCTGATTTACTTGAGTAAAAGTACAAATGTATTGGCATCAAAATATACTTCAAGTACCAAAAGTAAAAGTACTCATTATGCAGAATGTCCCATTTTACAAATACTTGTAGTCAAGTAAAAGTACAATATTTGCCTCTGAGATGTAATGGAGAAGAAGTAAAAGTATAAAACAAGAAATGACTAAAGTCATAATTTAGCCGCGAGCGGCAGGCTTTTTTTGCCCCAATCTGCCGTTGAGAAATTGAAATTTAAAAAAAAAAAGAAAAAAAAAAACGTTTTGAAAAAACTTAAAAAAAGAAAAAAAAACTTAAAAAAAAAAAAATATGTCCTTTTGAATATGATTTGACATTCATATTATTAGCAGCTGTATTGTGTGTGTGTCCCCCCCCAACTACTCAAGTTAAAGTATCAATACTGCAATGTAGAAGAACTCTGCCAAAAAATGGCATACCTCAATATGACATTTTGCGGCTATATTATGACTTTGTCATGTCTTGTTTTTGTATAGTGCTGTAACATGTTATGGCCTAATCACTGTCATTCAAGCATAAATGTCTTAACATTAAAATAAAAATAAGTAACCGGTATAGGACTAGGCTACCTATTGTGGTACAAAACAAGTCCTTCTGCAGTGAATTACAACATTAGGATTGTGCAGAATTCAAGAAGCTTTATTTGTTACTGACTCATAAAGATACAAGCAGCGAAATGTTGTTGGAACTTGTACCACAGATGGTTCTACATATAATTGATATAATGAAGAAAAGAAAATATTAAGCAAGAAAATAAAATGGACAATAATAACTAAATAAAAATAGCCTACAGATATATACAGTTTTAGGAATACTCTGGGACTTGTCTTAGACAGGCATGTCATCAGTGGTGTAAAGTAACTACATGTACTCAAGTACTGTATTTAAGTACAATTTTGAGGTATTTTTCACTTTACTGTGGTATTTCCAGTTTTCAGTACTTGTACTTCTACTCCACTACATCTCAGAGGCAAATATTGTACTTTTGCTCCACTACAATTATTTGAAAACTTGAGTTACTAGTTACTTTGCAGATATAAATTATTACATTATAAAACATACATTAACCACTTTAGCCCTATTTTATACC
This sequence comes from Gymnoscopelus microlampas, assembly GCF_963454915.1. NCBI lineage: Eukaryota > Metazoa > Chordata > Actinopteri > Myctophiformes > Myctophidae > Gymnoscopelus > Gymnoscopelus microlampas. The sequence continues at coordinate 18,931,408 of NC_139949.1, read as the reverse complement.
AAGGCTATTTGAAAATAGCTGATCTACAAGCTCACAAAGTGTCGCATCGCGACACGTTGTGAGCTTGTAGATCTGCTATTTTCAAACATTTGTGTACTTTTACTTTTGGTACTTTAAATACATTTGGATACCAACACTTTTGTACTTTTACTCATGTAAATTTTGAATTGCGGACTTTTACTTGTAACAGAGTACTTCTACATTGCAGTATTAATACTTTTACTCAAGTAAAACATTTGAGTACTTCCACTGCTCCTCAGAGTTAAATCAACACTGAAGCCCTGCGGCTGTTGTAAGTCACAGATGATTAGAAGATTCTCCGCTGGCCGACTTTTTATGACTTAATGACTTTATGACTCTCAGCCTCTCACTCTGTCCTCTCACTATTACGGTTAGCATAGCATGTTGCTAACACATCAACAAAGCAACCACAAACGAGAGAGAGAGAGAGAGAGAGAGAGAGAGAGAGAGAGAGAGAGAGAGAGAGAGAGAGAGAGAGAGAGAGAGAGAGAGAGAGAGAGAGAGAGAGAGAGAGAGAGAGAGAGAGAGAGAGAGAGAGAGAGAGAGAGAGAGAGAGAGAGAGAGAGAGAGAGAGAGAGAGAAAGAGAACGTGCGTGCGTGCGTGCGTGCGTGTGTGTGTGTGAGAGAGAGAGAGAGAGAGAGGGACTTGGGAGAGGGACAGATGGAGACGGAGGGGGGGGGGTGCTGCGAGGGGAGGCGGGTGCTGTGAATGACGGCCGTCCATTGGCCGTCCATGGACCGTCCATGGGCTTTAAAGTAGTGTCTCCCCATTGGCTGTAAAGTAGTGAAGGACAGCCAGGACAGCCAATAGACAAATAGGTGTCCCGAAAACATGTCGAAAACATGTCGTGTCGCGAGTGACGATGTCTGAGGCTGTCTGTAGAGCCGCAGCGCTTTCAGCTCGCGGCTAAAAATCATCAAAGTGTACTTAAGTACAGTACTTGAGTAAATGTACTTAGTTACTTTACACCACTGCTATCCTCATATGTTGTGTGGTCCCAAAGTTCCTACCTTGGACAAGTTCAAGCATCAACTTTTCCCCCCCAGTGTTAGCTCACATGACGTTTAGCTGAGCTAGGTATAGCTAAAGCTGTGTGCCAGGTACAGTAGGTGTCTTACCTTGACAAAGTCCTTGGCAGGAAGTCACAAGTGGTGAGAAAGTATAATGAGGTCTTCCTTAGGGTAAGGGAACACATAGTTCCCTTGCTATGTGCACTCTGCCTCGAGCAACTCAAGCCTCTGCGGGATCTAAACCCATAACCATGAAAGATTTACAAAGTGAAATAGGGGGAAATACCTTCCAACAACAACATCAAATATTACTTCAAAACTCTATTCATGTCTTACTAACTTAACCCATTAAGACCGGAACACATCTGTGTGTAATGTTTTGATTCCTTTGGCTATTCAAAAAAATAGCAGATATACAAGCTCATAGCGTGGCACAGAGTGCCGTGGTACGAGTTTGTAGATCTAAATCTAGATCTGAATCTGGGAATATATACATTTTTTAAAGCAAACATTTGTACAATATTTAGTTCCAGGGACCCCCCCCCCCCCCCCAGAAGCAAAGATTTGAGTGACAAATGTCCGCTTTAAAACATGTTTTCATGATCTTTCAAAAATAGCAGATATACAAGCTCATAGCGCGGCACTGTGAGCTTGTATATCTGCTATTTTTGAATAGAAATCTAAAAATGGCAGAGATGCGTTCCCGGATTGAATGGGTTAAAATAAATTGGCCCCTCACTCTTTGGAGGCCATGCAACATCAAACAGTAATGTAAAACTATTCATCTCTAGTTATTCACAAAAGTAAATGGTTTTTGTAGCTTCAACCTTCCAATCCCTTTATTCATCGTGCGGAGGTGACTCTGCTGTTAGAAAGATCCTATTATAAAATGTCCAGCAGGGTACCGAATGGGGGCTATGAGCAGAACATGATACCAGTTTTTGTATAATATGATGTGTTGTTAGTATACTCACAGTATGCTCCAAGGCATTTGTCTTCTGTGCACTATAGCATGAAGATCAATAGGCTTATAGAAACCTATGGCAACCACAAGGAGGCTACTTCAGGATTAAGACTTAGTGTTAGGGTTTGAATCGGACTTGAGGACTGAATGCAGTCAAAATCTGTGTGCGGGCGTGCAGGCGTGCGTGCGCGCGGCCTCGCGCATTGTAAATCCCGCTATAAATCCACAGAAGCTGATGAGCAGAACTTTTGCCAGCACCTAGGCACCCCTCCCAGTGTCAACTCATCATCTCTGCCTCGACATAACTCCAGCTTTATTGTGAGTTTATGTCTAAGAATGCACACCAACACCAACAGGCCATTTCAAAAGGCACTAAAAGAGAGAGAAAAAAAGGATTGGGCAAATGGATTGAATTTTTATACTCCAGAAGTTTGCTGCTTTTTTTGAAGTTTGTGTTGGTAGGTGTCTTGATGCAGTGTGCTAAAGCAGGCTCACACTACAGACGTTTTAAAAAACCTGACCGGTTTTCAAATTGGGTTGCATCATGCATGCAGAACGTTCACCGATGTTTTTCTCTCTAATCTCAATAATGCACACACTACTACAGCAATGGTTCTCAAATTGGGGTCCGGGGACCCCCGGGGGTCTTTGAGGGAGTTCCAGGGGGTCCCTAGCTAAATGATCGATAGTTAGGAACCAAATGGACCCTTATGGGTCTGCAACTCTGAGAGTGTACAAATGGAACCAAATGGACCCTTACGGGTCCATTTGGTTCCATTTCTACACACTCAGAGTTAAATTAACATTGATTTTACAATATAAATTGGGGTCCCAGAGAGAAATGCCATTTAAATGGGGGTCCGTAGCCTAATGCATGTCAATCCGGGGGTCCTTAAAATTAAAATGGCTGAGAATCACCGCTAGAGCCGTAAAAAAATCTTCTCTTGTATGGAGGTCCTTGGCATATCTTTTCAAATGGGGGTCCGCGGGCTAAATAAGTGTCAATTTGTGGGTCCTTCACATGAAAAAGTTTGATAACCACTGTACTACAGGATATTATTACGATTATTGTATCCAAGGGAACAATACAGGTGATATGATCTCACAGAGGTAAACCGTTGCGGTGCAGCGATGTCAGACAGGTCTGAGATGTTGTCCTTATCGCTGGTGGGGGTCATCCATGTCCTGCTCTTCGTTCAATAGGTCCTTGACAAATTGATCAAGCTGAGAGATAGTTTCGTGTCAGTAGGGTGTGTGTGTGTGTCTATCCATCAGCAGAGTGCTGCTAAAAATACCCGGACAAGGTTGTGAACTTGATTTCTCTGCCTTTATCACATATGACAGTGCAGTTTCAACTATTATATAATGCCTTCAACTTTTGAGACAGTCACACAGTTAAATATTATGACTCCACACTAAAAACGAAGCTCTAACATATATATCACTGTAACCTATTCCACAGCTTACAGTGGTCTCACTGGGGCATTGGCATTGGTGGAAAAGTACTAACATTTTTTACTTAAGTAAAAGTATCTGTTATAAAGTCCGGAATAAAAAATGTACTTGAGTAAAAGCACAAGAGTATTGGTATCAAAATGTACATAAAGAACCAGAAGTAAAAAGTAGTCATTATGCAGAATGTCCCGTTTCACAAGTTTCCAAAACGTATTAATGTATAATTTTTTTTTGAAAAAAGCAGATCTACAAGTTCACAATGCGACGCATTGTGAGCTTGTAGATCGGCTATTTTCAAAGGGCCGAAATGTATATAGGGCTGAAGTGGGTAATGTATGTTTTGTAATAATAATCAAAATCTACAAAGTAACTAGTAACTAAAGTTTTCAAATAATGAAAAAAAAATAGTGAAGTAAAACTAACTCAAACTTGTACTTAAGTACAGTACTTAAGTAAATGTACTTAGTTACTTTCCACCACTGCTTGCTCAGATCTAAACGTTAAAGGATCCTTGGGTAGACTGTAGCTATCCAATTGAATGTAGCAGATTGTTATTGACATATCTCAATAGCTACCATTAACATGAATGTATTGCATTGTCCTACTGTCCCACTGCACTGCCCTCAGCTGTTTTGAGTCTGCTTAAACAAATGTAGATTAGGAGGGAAGATTAAGGCAGCATGGGTGAGTTTCATTGGCCTGTTCAGCTGACCCCTGCTTCAAGCCGCCTCTAAATCCATAAGTAAATGCCACTCCCACTTGTTCCACTATTCTAATTGGGGAACTGAAGAAAGGAGACAGTAGATTGTTTCGCTTCTCTGTTAGAGTATCTATTTGCTACTGCCCTCCGGTAATGAATAGGCTATTTTTATCTAATAAATTCAGTTTTGCTTGCTTGCTTTTATTTATTTATTTTATCATTTTTATCCCACGATTTTGTAACCCATCTTTTCACCCAGTGCCAATTGCCTACGTAATCCTCGGCGCTACTCTCCTTCTGCCAGCCTCCAGGAGAGCCCAGAAATGAGCTCATGCCTCCTTCAACGCATGAGGAACTAGCAGGCCGCTTCTTATCATCTGACAGGGGGGAGTTTCCCCGGTAGGACGTAGCGCGTGGACGGAACACGTTATTCCAACCAGTTCCTTTCCCCTCCATCAGGCGCCCCAGCTGACCAGGGGGAGGCAGTATAGAGACCAGGATTACTGCATGTTTTTTTGTGAGGGTACCTACAGGGATTTTAGGGTTTTACTTGCTTTTTAAATTTTGTATTAGGTTATCTGTCCTTCCAAAAGGCACTGCACAGCCCTGACCAACTGATTCTGAACATACTAAACGTACGCAATTTGCTGTCAACTAAAGAATGACTCTGACATTTGTCACCTACCCTTACACCTTCACCATGCATCAATGCCCATCTAAAATTCCATAGAGCATGGATTTACCATGGAATCTTGTGTTTCTCACACGCAAAAAACAGCTTCTATCAGACTTGACAATAAAAATGAAGGGTTGAGCAAGCATATAGATTATATGCCAATAGTTGATTGTGGGGTGTACAGGCATGTTAGTAAGTTGTATAGGGGATTCCTTGTCATGTGTGCCTGTGTCTAAGGCCAATCAATTTAGAGTAAAATTTGTTTTAATCATACTTTGGCTATTCAAAAACAGCAGATATACAAGCTCATAGCGCGGCACCGAGTGCCGCGCTACAAGCTTGTAGATCTGCTATTTTTGACCAATCAATTTAGAGTAAAATGTGTTTTAAACAGGAACAGATGACTCAAGATTCTAGAACCTATATTCAGCAACAATGACATGACTCATGACTGTAACTCTATTCAAACCATACAAATATTTAGCACTGCAGTTATGCAATCATCACTTTCCGCTTATCTATTATTTGCTTGGCTGTCAAATTCTGCATGAGCTATGTGCCCATAACTCCCAAATATTGAGTTGACCCCTGTTTTGCCCTCAATTCATCCTCAATTCATCAAGCCTTGGAGTCCACCAGAGGTCTCATGCTGTCCGCTGTTGAGTGGACAATGTACTTTGAATAGCTCATTCTCTTTCATCCCACAGATGGAGCGAGAATGGGCGTCTGGCCAGACACACTGCAGTAAGCTGATTTCACTGTCATGTTCAATTGATGCAGAACTATTTCCTGAACAAGCCCTCTGTCATGGGGTATTATCACGCTCAAAACGCCACAATTTGTAGATGTCAGGCACAGCGGATTGGTCAGTGATGCTCGGTTTTGCTTCGGTTTCATCAAGCCGTCCAGCGTCTTCCATGGAAACACTGAACGCCATGACACGGCCCACCCAACCCAACAGCCTGCCATGTTGACAAGAAAGCTTGATGGATGGATATCATCTCTAGAAGTTTATCCTGCCCTCGGGGATGAAACAGCAGGAGCTGGAATCCCCCCCCCCCCTGCCATAAAACAGAGACTTGCTGCTGCTTTGTGTGTCCGTAGTTCACTACAACTGTCATTCCTTTCTCTTTCACTAAAATAAGTGCAATTTGGTTTCCGTTCCCGTTGGCTAAACCAATGAGTGGACATACCAACAGTCAGTGGTGGAAAAAGTTCTCAAATGTTTTGCTTAAGTAAAAGTATCAATACTGCAATATAGAAATACTCTGTTACAAGTAAAAGTCTGGAATTCAAAATGTAGTTGAGTAAAAGTACAAACGTATTGTCATCAAAATGTACTTAAGGTACCAAAAGTAAAAGTACTCATTGTGCAGAATGTCCCATTTCAAGTTGTATAAAAGAAAAAATAGCAGATCTACAAGCTCACAATGCGTCGCATCGCGACTAGGGGTGGGACGATATATCGATATATCGCGATACTTTATCCCGCGATAAATAATCGATATTCATTTAAAAAATTCTATATTAAAAAAAATTATTGTAGTGGAGTAAAAGTACAATATTTGTCTCTGAGATGTAGTGGAGTAGAAGTAGAAGTATTGGAAATTGGAAATACTCAAGTAAAGTACAAAATACTTAAGTAAGTACTTAAGTACAGTACTTGAGTACATGTACTTAGGTACTTAGTTACTTTCCACCACTGCCTACAGTAGTTGTAGTCCCAGCCGCCACAACAACATGGGTTCAAATCAGGCTCCTGACCTGTGTTAGACGTTTCTACAACCTCTTCCCATCTCTCTCAAGCCTGATTTGTACTTTTCTGCACGACTGTGTCGCTTGCCAAAAATAACGAACTTAACAAAGCAGATATGCCTTCAAACTATATTCTTATCTCCATCACATCCAGTGGAAAAAACAAAACCAATGTTTTGACTTGTCTTTTTTGTAGGTGGTGGAACACTCATGCAGCCCTGATGGCTTTGATCTTTTCATTAGTACAGACCGGCAGAACATTTCAGATGCAGTGGCAGCTGGTGCACTCTGAAATGTACTAAATGACACAATTTGCTGTCAAGTGAAGAATGACTCAAACATTTGTCTGCATGAATGCCCAGTTTGACGTCAGAACAGCTTTAATTCCATGGGACAGCAATTCCCACCGCCCACACCATAGACAAAAACATGAAAAACATAAAAATGAATGGACAAAATGCCGCCATTGGTTTCTACAGACCGTATCAGGGGTGTCAAACTCATTTTGGGGCAAGGGCCGCATTGATGTTGCTCATGTGCGTTCACTTACACAGTTTTTTTTCAAATCCGCTATCTTATCCGGTCCGAAATGCGGAAACGGAAATTAATGCTATTGGCTGCAACCGGTCTTCACTTGGTAGAACCAGTAGAAACCCTAAAAACATACCATAGTTTATCATAAATAAAAAAATCAATGGGACCATAATTTACTAAAAGCATATCATGGTGATTTAAAAAATACTTTAAACTAGCGATTGAAAACATAAAGTGTTTATGAAAAGGTTTACTTAGGTAATAAAATCAAAAGTTCGCCCAAAACCTCATTGACTTGCATTGAGATTATAATGTATTGCAAACGGTTGAAGGTGAAAGAGCTACATCTGCTGGGCCATGTAATAGGAACAGCAGGCTGAACAAACACTTAAATTAGGGCTGAAGTGGTTAATGTATGTCTTGTAATAATAATAAAAATCTACAAAGTAACTAGTAACTAAACTTTTCAAATGATTGTAGTGGAGTAAAAGTACAATATTTGCCTCTGAGATGTAGTGGAGTAGAAGTAAAAGTACTGAGAATTGGAAATACTCCAGTAAACTAAAAAATACCTCCAAACTGTACTTAAGTACAGTACTTGAGCACATGTACATCGTCATCATCTCACTCATAACACTTGAGCCCGATTCATACTCTGTCGCACGACAGTGTCACGCCTTGAAAATAGCAGACATACAAGCTCATGGCTTGTAGATCTGCTATTTTTGGCACATATCATAGATTAGGCTTTAGCCACTAACACCCATTAACGTTTATTGTTGTTGACCGGCTTCTATCCTTGGACCCCTCCTTTTTTCCCCCCTCTACACACCAAATCTCTTTTGCAAAAATAGCAGATCTACAAACTCACGTGTCGCAACGTGGTGCGTTGTGAGCTTGTAGATCTGCCTTTCTCTCTGAATGTTCGCATAAACATGCGCAGAAATCGCCCCAAGATAAGAATGAATACATACATAAGTCATATTATTATTGATAATGTTTACCTATGGTATGAGCTCGAACAAGTCTGTTTCATAAGACTTTTATTTGTCATCTACTACTTTTTTTTTTGGCCAATTAATCATTTTTAGATTTTTTATTTTCAATCAATAAGTCATCACAGGAACAAAGGCAGGAGCTAGGAAACAGTGGTTCATCGTTCAATAAAACAGAGGGGTTTTAAACCAACAAAGTGCTGTTAGACGTTTCTCATCTACGGTTTTGGCAGACTTTGATCTTCTCCTCAGCATCTAATTGATTTGAGACAGCTTTCTTTGTAACTACATCATACCATTAGTGTACACATGTGTGTACAAATGTAACCAAACTGGTTACGTACTGAATTACAGTGCAAAAGGAAGAGGTGAGTGTGTGAGTGTAAGTATGCTGAGTGAGAAGAGAGTATTTCTGATCACATAGGCTACAAAGAATAACGCCCATGACACATCAGAAAATGCTATAATCCCTACACTGCAAAATACATTTTGATGACTCACAGTGCACTCCAGCCAATAAAAATCAAGTTCAGGTTCAAAATAGATCTTACAGTAGTCCTGCCATAGTGATAAGGTAGCAAGATAGTTTAATGGTGCATCATGTCAGCTCCCAAAATATTCATTCCTCTGCTTACAATAACGCCTTGGTGAAAGTATAGGTGACTGGGATTTATTCATTTTTAAAAGGACAGTATATATGCCAAGTCCACATTTTGAAGTGGAAAAAAGCAATTGCTCTTCCAACTGTGGACAGTAATGTTATGCAATTAGATCCATTTTACTTTTCACCAATCGAATGGTGTCTGTCCTTGTAGAAATGTTAAACCAAGGAAGCCAAAATGTCCCTGAATGCTATTTCATGGAGACCTTAATTCATTATTTGAATGCCAACATGCACATTTGACACTGCCAGGGTCGTATTCCTTTCTCTTGTCCCCATATCTTCTATACAGTGGCTCCGAAACTTTTTGTCTCAAAAGAGAACTTGTGAATTCACTAGTTAGTTATCCAAACTAGTGAATTTACTAGTTTGGGTCTGATCTAAACGCTCACACGCTTGTAGATCTGTGATATGATGGTGAGACACTCACACACTCAGTCACACGCATGCACGCACATGCAGAGATTCTGTGAATTAGTGGAGGGATTGTGAAAGTAACACATAGAGCTTGAATGATTTGAAAATAAACATTTACAAAGTTGTAAGAGTGATAACATGTGTTAGAGGCTATTTTGCATGGATATTTTTGAAAAGTTTCTCCTGAAGTATGAGAAGACATATTGATACGATGTCTGGTAGTTTGTCTCTCAAGAAGGAAAAAGATCAAACAGCTTTTTAATCTGCTGGGTTATCGTTAGTTGGTTTTCCCCAATCCATACTTGTAATATTTTTAAGCGTGCTGAGTACCACATAAGACTTTGTAGCTTTTTTTTAATGAATCAGTCCTATCAATCGTGATGCAATGGTGCTGCTCTTGTGCTTTCCCGCAGAAAGTTAAGAACTTAGCGTACGTGCTTGTCTGTCTATTGCAGCAGTTCCCAACCTTTTCTGTATCAGGGCGAGGGCCTATTTGAAGATCTTGAAGGCGTTCGCGGACGGTCCACCCATCTGACCACTTAACACGGCAGAGCATGTACATTGTAATGATCAATCAATGGATTCTGTTCTGGCTTGGATCAGTGGCACTAGCATAGCGTTGCTGTCTGGCAAAACCCTGTCTGTCTCTCCATATTTCAACTTTCTATGCTTTTTATTTCATCATATAGTGTCACACAAAACGAGCAAAATAGCCGATCTACAAGCTCACAATGCAGTTCTTTCCTCGATGTTGTGACGCGTTGTGAGCTTGTAAGTCGCCAGTTTTTGCACCTGCACAAGTTAAAGAGTGTGTGTGTGTGTGTGTGTGTGTGTGTGTGTGTGTGTGTGTGTGTGTGTGTGTGTGTGTGTGTGTGTGTGTGTGTGTGTGTGTGTGTGTGTACATGTGTGTAACAGCAGCATAATATTGGGTTGGGATGTGCAGGTGAGATTTAAAAAAACCTGTGGGGATTATAAAGTTAATCTCACTAAGTTATTTTTTTTACATTTCCTTAAAAGTAACAGTTTTGGAGATACAAGGTCTCCACCCGACAGCAACATATTATACCTCAAGTTCCTATGTATTGGTATCACAATGAAAACTATTTTCTCAAGGTTTTAAAGAAAAAAATTAGATGCCTCTTTTTCTCCAGATAATGTTTTTAATATGAATGTTGTATTTTAATTAGTGTTTTTTGCCAATTATTTGGGGGCCCACTTACAATATTCCTCACGGTCCACCAGTGGTCCCCACGGCCCACGGGTTGGGAATGGTTGATCTACTAAACATGCTGTAGGCTGAGGCTTTTTTTGTATACTATAAATAGTTTTGAGAATAAATGCTGCTATTTGTCCCAAAGTGACTCCAAATGATTCCCAGAGACTCTCAAAAAGTACATTTACTCAAGTACTGTACTTAAGTAAATTTTTTAGGTATTTTTTACTTTCCTGGAGTATTTCCAGTTTTCAGTACTTTTACTTCTACTCCACTACCTTCCAGAAGGCAAATATTGTACTTTTACTCCACTACAATTATTTGAAAACTTTAGTTACTAGTTACTTTGCAGATATAAGTTATTATATTATAAAACATACATATACCTACGCTATTTTCAAACACTTTAGTACTTTAACTTTTGGTACTTTAAGTATATTTTGATGCCAATACGTTTGTACTTTTACTCCAGTAACATTTTGAACACAGGCCTTTTACTTGTAACAGAGTATTTTTATATTGTGGTATATTGCTTCTTTTACTTAAGTAAAATATCTGAGTGCTTCATCCACCACTGATGTTTTCTCATGCCAATAAAGCTCCTTTGAATTGAAATTGAACATGCAGTCCACTCCACATGCGGTCCTACTACCTGTTGGCAGGCGGCTGGGCTTCCTCTTCACTGACTGTAAACCAAGTCGACGGCTGTGCTTTAAGCCAAATAGAGAAGTAATGCTGAAATCCCCCCCCCCAGGATCGCGATTGTTGCCGCACGTTATTGATGTTTGAGGAACACGGTTTGTTTGGCTTGTAATTCAGCTGTCTGTCTGTCGGCTTTCATGTGAATGCAAAATGTGTTGAGCGCCGGCACATTGCTTCGGCTGTGCTGCTGAAAAGCTGCAGAGTGGTCGATCCTACTTATCTGTTTGTCAGCTTTTCCATGGCTTTATATTGGATATTCTTAGTATTGCAGAGCACTTTGATGCCAATGTCCTCGACGGTCTACAAATCAAGTTATACGGTATGTAGACAAATATGTGTTTTTGTCCCGTTTACAAAAGGAAGGAGACAGCAAAATACCAAGTGCATGTGATACACAGTATCTGTTTGTGTGTGTGTGTGACCGAACCTGTTATTTACAACTTGACTTGTTTTTATTAAGGATTTAGCTGGTGTAATTTGTGGATATCTCATTTTGGAACAAAACTCTCGAATCAATTCTGTATTTGTTGTCGTTTGCTGTACAAAGCCAAAGTCACCAAATCATAGAATGGAGCAGCGTTGACTCTCAACCAAAGACAGGATTGGATTTCATAAATAATGATATTAATGTTTAATATGACACCCCCATACATTACAAAAGGAAGAAGACATCAAAAATACCAAGTGCATGTGATACACAGTATGTGTTTTTTCGAGAAAAGACGTATTTTTTTGTGTGTGTCTGTACCTGTTATTTACAACTTGACTTATTTTTATTAAAGATTTAGCCTGTGTAATTTGTGGATATCTCATTTTGGAACAGAACTCTCGAATCAATTGTGTATTTGTTGTCGTTCGCCCCACAAAGCCAAAGTCACCAAATCATAGAATTGAGCAGCGTTGACTCTCAACCAAAAGACAGGATTGGATTTCATAAATAATGACATTAATGTTTAATATGACACCTCCCAGACATAGCTTCTCAGCATAAGTATAATTTCAATCAGGTTTAGCCTTACAGTATGTCAGCTTAAGCCACAGAAACCTGTGATTTACGTTAACTAATCCCCTCCCCCCCTCCCCTTTCTGTCTGACAGAGGGACAAGCACACACACACAAACATACTGTACACACATGTGCACACACACACACACACGCGCACACGCACGCACGCACGCACGCACACACACACACACACACACACACACACACACACACACACACACACACACAGACTCTGTGACCCGGGGGTATATTTGTCTTCTTGGCTGAGGTGATCAGAGGGATATGCAGCAGTGAATGCGTCAATCCCTCTCCCCTCCTCACGCACACACCGCTCGCTCTGGGAATTAATGACTCCACTGTGGCCACAGTGTCCAGCCGTCAATGGCCTAAAACGCGGCGGGGGGGTGGTGGGCTGGGGGCCGACACACACACACACACACACACACACATGAAAGACAGAGCCGGGTGACGCGCGCACGAGAGAGAGAGAGAGAGGGCGAGCACAGCAGAAAGCAGAAGCAGGACATGGCAGGTATAAGAAATGGACCTGATGCTGAATTCATTGACCACGCACCGTTCAGTGGAAAAGAGGCATGGAGAGAAGCTGGAATAGTCAAAGGCGACCAGGAGAGCAATTGAAATGAAGGAACAATAAGGCGGTGCTGAGTCAGGCTGGCGATATTGCGAGAAGAGGTAATTTAATTTCAGCACCCCGCCGGGGACTAGAGAAGAAAGACTCAGGTTTAGTACTTCATGGCCTCTGTATCCTCTTACTTTCAAGCTGTGACACATCCGCTCTCTCCCTCTCTCTTTGCTTCCTTATCTCTCTTGTTCATTTGTCCTCATGGAGGAGCACACAGGGGTACACACAAATGTGTGGACCTAATGTACACGGTCGCACGCGCACCATGGCCGACACTCGTGATTGTTTCGCTATGCCATATTGGTTCTCAAACTTTGTAATTTCAAGGACACCATAATCCTGAGAGCGTACAAGTGGAACCAAATGGACCCTCAAGGAACCCTGAGGTTTCCTGCACTACAATCCCGGCCCCATCACGCCTTTTAACCCTGACCTAGCCTTCTACGCATAGCCGTGTGAGGGGGCTGCAGCACCCCCATGAAAATAATGTATGAAAAAAAAACATTTTTTGCATAATGTGCCTGTTGTTGTTGGTCGTTATTTGGGGGGCGGTTTACTGCAATATGTGTTCTGGAAAAGTTCACTGCACGGCCCCTTTAGGCCCAAATTATTCCTCCCTCATCTCTCCCTCCCTCGTAACAATTAAGCATCTACAAAAAATACAACATAATAATTACAACATTGGCCTTCTTCGAACATTTCATTGGTCGATGGTAACCATGTGGTCGACATCGACCAATGAAAACTTGGGGCGAGACCATGTGGTTGACATCTCTGAAGAAGACCAGTGCTGTCATTTTTACGTATATTAACTCAATCCAGTGGTTCTCAAAGTGGGCTCCTGGGTTCCTTGAGGCGGTTCCAAATGGACCCTTATACAGACAGGTCTTTAACTCTGAGAGTGTACAAATGGAACCGAATGGACCCCCGTAGGGGTCCATTCGGTTCCATTTGTGCACTCTCATAGTTCTGAGGGTCCTTGAAATTAAAAAAGTTTAAGAACCACTGATGTAATCAGACAGTATGGGCTAAAGTTTGAGAACCACTGATGTAATCAGACAGTATGGGCTAAAGTTTGAGAACCACTGACCTAATCAGACAGTATGGTCTGTGGGCGAATGCTCATGTTGTCTACTGAGCAGGGCGACGAGAGAGATAGCAAGCACAGCAGAAGCGAGCAGGACCATGGCAGTTCACTGAGCAGTAGTTCAGTGCACTGCATTTACACACTGTTGAGTGCATACTGTTAAACCTAATCTCAAACGCTGTCAATTCAGGATCGTTCTCACTCAAATACTGAACAGTCCTCAAGAGAAAGCTCTCATATAGAGGCAGGTATTGGAAGCAAGAGGTTTTGTTTGTCACTACTAACACAGGTTCTGTACAGGCAGCGAAATGTGAGTATGCGAGGTCCTCAAAAAATACTGTGCCACAATAACAATAATGTTAAAACAAAAAACTAAGATAAAATAAGAAGCCTTCAGCAGTATCAAAATCAGCATAACACAATAAAGGGAGTAAAAAGGGAGAAAAAAAGTATACGTATATAAATGTGCAAATAAGGCATACCTACAGTATATGTATGCCTAGAAACCTTGTGTATAGCAGCAATAGTAAGTTACTTTGAATTTTATACCAACACAGCAGTAGTAACATCAACATAACATTAAAGAAAAAATATGCAGAAATAAGGTATGACCGTATCCAACATCAACATAGCATTGAAAACTAAATGTGAAAAAATATGGCATATTTACCAATACCTAGACGGTACATGGTGCAATATTGGGTTGAGAAATCTACACGAGAAAGACTACAGTTCCTAGTGCCAACCAACTTTATTTTTTGCTCCCCAACCCCCTGGTTGCATTGCTTTTTCGTTGTTTTTGTTTTTTTGTCCATGTCCTTGTTTATGGCTCTAACAGCCCCCGGGTCCCAAGCCTAGAGCCTCGGCTTAAGACCCCTCAAGCGCTGAAACAGTCAGTGGGCTCCCTATGGTACGCTCAGCCAAATCCCCCCCTTCCGAAGGACTCAAAGGTCCCAAGAGTTGCTATTCTCATACCAGACAGTGATGCCCCTATAAGCCCTAGGTGGTAGCAGAGTAGAAGGACTTCAAGATTTTCTGTGACAACTTGAATGTCCTTAGCTGTCCTTGCCCTCTGAGAGACTGTCCTTGCCTTCTGAGAGACTGTAGAAAGTAACACTACAGTAAAGAACCTGGGGGTTATTATTGATTCTGAATTGAATTTTAAGACACATATTAATCATGTTACCAAGATTGCCTTCTTTCATCTGAGAAATGCTGCACGAATTAGAGCCTATCTGTCGTTGGACGATGCAAAAACATTTTGTTTTCTCTCTTTTTTCTGGCCTGCCAAAGAAAACAACTGACAGATTACAACTTGTTCAAAATGCGGCAGCCAGAGTTTTAACTAAAACTACTTACTTGTTTATAAAGCTCTCAATGGTCTTGCACCTTCCTACCTCTATGACTGCTGCCTACCTAGATATGTTCCAAACCGCTCCCGTCTAGTGCTGAACTGCTTGGAAGTGCCTACAATGACATAAAAAACAAGGTGAAGCAGCATTCTGCTTCTACGGGCCAACGGCGTGGAATACACTCCCATTACACCTAAGACAGGCAGCCTCTGTGGATAGCTTTAAAGCACTGATTCACTGCCTTTTTTGCTATGTCGTTTATACTTTTGCTTTTCTTTTTTTTGCTTTATTGTAAAATTATTTGTACTTTTTCTGTAAAGCACTTGTGCTTTATTCTTGCTCAGTAAAGCACTTTGAGATGCATTTCATGTCATGAACGGTGCTTTACAAAATAAAGTGTATTATTATTATTATCATCATTATTATTTGCCCGAGACATATATGTGCATTCTCCAGGTCAGGTCCTCAGTGATTTGCACACTGCACAGTGCACACCAAGGTACGGAGCTGCTCACTCTCTCCACTGGCTCTCTCCTTTGCTCGAGAGTGGCACATAGGATCTCTCTGCCTTTTCGTCCATGCTAATTTCCTTAGTTTTTCCAACGCTCAGGGAGAGGCAGTTTTATTGGCAGTGGTGATAGTCGAATTGTATTAACATACTCTACCATACGGATTGGTTCAAAATAATTCACACACAAAATGATGCATTAAAGCTTTAATTGCATTGTTTTGGATTATAGCAATGTAGAAATACACTTGTGGAATACTTTGATTAACTTGGACATGAGGACTGCTTAAAACACCATCAACAAAGTAGAGACACTGGAGAGAGAACGATAAACAGAATCTCTGTTCATAACTTTGATGTGAATTGGCCAGTTTTAGAATGTTGCTGATTATAAAAGAACATCACTGAAAGACTTTCCAAGAAGTGTCTTCATGGGAAAACAACGCATAAATACAACACTGCCAGATACATGATTAATAAATTAAATCAATTTGTATAGCACATTTCTTACAAACTGACATGAGAGTTGAACAAGAACAATTTAAAATAAGATAATGTCAGCAAAAATAAAGTGAAAGTTAGGTAAAGAATTAGATGCCCTAGAAACCCTTGACCATCGTGTTCCACTGTGAAGAGGCATGTATTTTCTGCTTCAATTTCTCTGTCAGGTCTTCAGCCCCTTTTTCCAACAAAAAGAAAACAGCACGTCAGCCAGATGTCAAGTCAAAACATCATCTCTCACCTCAAAAAATGCATATAGTTAAAGGTAGGGTAAGTGATTTTCTTTTGTTAAAATACGTGTTAAATAGCTTTATATTCTGATAGTACTCATTGCTATAGAGTGTTTGTTCAGTAACAGGAGTCTCCATGTCTCTCCAGCTCTTTATTAAACAGAAAATGCATTTTCAGTTCAGGATACCAATTTTATCGAATCAGGACAGAGAACTACAGATTAAACAAGAGAAATTGGAGGTGATGACACAAAGAAATGAGCATGCAAAATTGGAACTGGAACACTATCAAAATGAAGCTGATAAATGGGTACTCTCTCCTGATTGGCCGAAATGGTGTCACCTACCGGAAAATGCATTTTCTGTCTATCAAAGAGCTGTAGAGACAGAGAGACCCCTGTTACTGAACAAACACTCAATAGCAATGAGTACTATCAGAATATAGTGCTTTAACCTTTTAACAAAAAAACGTTTTGTTGTAACCAAAAAATATCACTTACCCTACCTTTAAATATGTTCTTTTCAATTGCCTGTTGAGTTTGGCAGCCCAAATCAGATTTGAGTTGGATTGGTTTTATGCAGTCTGAACAAGACTAATGAATGTTATTAAAATCTTTCCATGTGTGTGTGTTTTTTTTTATTTTTTTTATTTGCTGTTGAGACTGCTTAAATACAATGCGACTCCAATCTGGATTGGCCACACATCAGATTTGGGCTGCCAGTCTGAACAGACTCTCACGTCTAATTGAAGTGATTGAATTTGTTGCTGTACTGCAGATGTGTGTTGATACATTGCATCAGTGGAGAATCACACTGGTATTATACCTTTGATCATGTCATCATTGAACATTTAATCATGCGTATTCCAGTTTTTGCAATGCATTACAGATTAGTATAAATACAGTATCCGTTGATTGTATACTCAACCAAACCATAACTGAGCAAACCATACAGGCATTTTTTAAGTCTACTTATTCTGGGACATATTTTGCATACCCTGCAATGTTCTAATATAGTATAGTCACATTCCTGTAGACATAGTATGAGCATTTGCCTATAGAGGAGACTATTGAAGCCCATTCTGTGTACACATGAAAAGGCTATTTTTTTCGCAGTGAGTTCCGTTACTGTATATCTCAGAACAGTTTTGTTTTTCTTCTCTCTATTCCGACTTTATATCTCACTTTATACGTATGTCACAATTCTGAGTTGTTTTCTCTCAATTCTGTTTGTATCTAAGAATTCAGAGTTCTTTTTCTCTTAATTGTGACTTACAGTATATCTCACAATTACGTATCTCACAAGAAATTCGGAGATGTCACAATTGAGATTGGGCTTAGTATAGAATGGGAACATTTGAAACACTGAAGATGCAGGCATTATGTCAGAATGTTAGATATATACGGTATGTATAATGAGATACAGGAGGATTCCATCTGGTTAGTCAGAACGTACTGGCTGCCAGGCGGACTACATTAAGTCCAACCTAAGCTTTTTCTCCCACAAATCAAAATGTCTTCACTTTCCAGGAGTCATCATCTGTGCTCCCAAGCACAGAACTACACGCACGTGCGCACGCACGCACACACACACACACGCACACGCACACGCACACGCACACGCACACACACGGTTACAGGGTTTTGAAGTAAGCTTTTTGGCACTTGACCATAATGTGCATGGTGCTCTGAACAGGATGTGCTGCTAGTCATAATGGACCGTGAAGGACTCCAACCCTACCCAGCAGCACCACAAAAGATTGGCCACAATTTGGACTGATTTTTATCATCAATATTCAGCCTTTTGCATCTTCACTTCCTTGACATCAGCACAAACACACACACACACACACACAAATGCATACACAGACACACAAATCCCACAAAATACACATAATGTAGCGTATAGGCTATCGGCATCTCCATATGGACACACACGAGCTTGTGTGAAGATTATTATAAAAATGCTAGACTCAGCGAATAAAAAGGATCCTTCAAGTGGAGAAATAAATTGATTGATTGTTTGAATACTTTATAATTAGACAGAAATATAAACAGCACGAGGTACAGTACAGGCAGACATTTGAGCTAAAAAGGAGAACGCTTTTCCCAAATACAGATGAGAGGAGAAACTTGAACTTTAATCAACAGGCCAGCTGCACCCGGATCATTGCACAGCAAACCTCATATTCCACATAATATAGAGTCCAGCTGCAGCTACTTCTTACCCAGAGATGACAGATCTCTCCATATTTTTTCATTCCGCGATCACATTACCTTGATTCAATAGATAAACTGTCCCCCACCCCCCCCCCCCTCTATACCTCTTTTCTGCACCGCTAGTCTGTCTCCCATGCCTTTTGCATTGATATTTTCATTCTCCCAGGTGTCTCACTCGCCGGAGCTTCAAATTCCCAATTCAATATTGCTGAGTTGATGGCACAGTGCTTAAATGAGGCGCTGACAGAGCATGGCGGTCTCAGCAGCTCTCTAGATCCCTGCACGGGCATTTTCTCTCATTTCAGGGATTTGTAGGGCCTCCGCCTGGCTCTCCGACCCCCGCCCCCCCCCAGTCCCCCCCCGTAACCAATCAGATGTGACTATTTTCTCTCTGTGTCTGCCCACAGTGTTCCTGCACACCGCTATCGCCTACATCTCTCCCTCTTTCTTGCGGCCACTTGAGCTGTCCGCTGGGCTCCAGGTCCCCAGCAGCACGCTCGCGGCTCCAGGTCCTCAGCATGTAGTTCTGACCGCTGCCTGCCTGTCTTAACATTCCTCCCTTAACATGCCGACTGTCCCTCCAGGTGGCTTGCCTGTCCTCAAACCGGTGCTGGCCTGGCATGTTGCACAGCTCAGATCTCCCTCATGGGTACACACTGACTTAAGCAGTGGATGTGCTGCTTGGTATTCCAGGCACTGTGTGTGGACCACCACATGTCACACACTGGACCGCACTATCTATTAAACAGTAGAATCTATAAACCATGACAACATTGAGGTTCCTCTGTCAGCTTAGGGTCTGTGTGGAACGTCCCCTAAATATTCAACCCTGTGTTTGATGCCCTTGGATATCAGCAGCATGGACGTGTTCAGACCACTTTTTTTTAGTCCTTAACCAATTAAGACCTGAGGCCGATTCTTCAAAATGTCTTCTAAATCTAACATTTTTTTTAAAAATGAATGTTGCTACATCAGTGGTTCTCAAACTTTTTCATGTCAAGGACCCCCAAAATGATACGCATTTATAATATTTTGTTCCAGGGACCCCCAGAAGCAAAGATTTGAGTTACATATGTTCGCTTAAAAAATATATATACATTCAAAGATTTTGCACAAATTTTCAAGATTTTTGCCACGCTATGAGCTTGTAGATCTGCTATTTTTGAATAGCCAAAGAAATCTAAAATGACACCGATGCGTTGCTGGTCTTATTGGGTTAACACTTGGCTAGATTCATTGACATGTGGACACATTACGCGGTCTAATTTCAACGACTGTCTGTGATAGCATCAGCCTGCCTGACACAGCTATGACATATGACTGCACTTTGCGTACACATGCCAGCCTGCTGTGTGACAGTCATTCGACCTTGACATTGAACTTGAACGCTGTGACATCAGCTGGCTGATGGATGATGGATATTTACATTATTTTAAAGTCGTGACAGCCTTCCCATACAGGGTCATGTGAGCACGTGTGTGTGCGTGTGTGCGTGTGTGTGTGCGTGTGTGCGTGTGTGTGTGTGTGTGTGTGTGTATGTCCCACTTTTTCCTATATATTTTTTACAAACAAATACTGCCCGTGTTCCACAAAATGGCCACCCCAAAGTAGATTCTACAAAATTGAATGGAGAGAGAAATTCACCCACTTCTTGTGCCTGTGACGTGACAATAAAGATTTCCATTCTGAAAATTGACACCTTTAAAGTTGTTCAGGTTGGCTTCGCCAGCGCCAGCAGTGATATTGAGACCACTGCATGTGCAGTACCAGAGAATTCCTCCTGGACCCATTCAGGCAACCACACACATCGCATTGTATAATGAAATTACCCTTCACTACAGTTTAAATCCTTGGGAGTGGAAATAGGAATAGACAATCACCTTACATCACACTGAATAGGTTCTGGACACTTTGCACACCTTTTAAAGGAAAACTGAGTATCTACAAACTTAAATTCCTTTTGTCATATTTTCCGTGAACAACCTTATAAATGATCTGCCATATGTATGAGTGTTTATGTCATCCTGAGCATAGCCTCGGTACTCAGGTTTTCCTTTGTGTGTGAGCATAACACACATCTAAATATGTGTTCATGTTATAGCTCCAGGTTTCATGTAAAACACCCACACTGGCAGTTATCACTTGTGTATGAAGGTTTTCTGTGTATTAAGGGTTTTTTGTATCACCTGGTGATATTTATGGTACATGCAGCGATACATATCAATCCATTTAAAACATTTTGGGGAAAAAATAAGTAATTTAGACATATCTGTTTGTCTAAAATGTGGACAAATGCGTGTTCAGTGAAGGAAGGGGTAAGGTTAAAGTTTAATGTTCCTGAAGGGAATAATAGTCAATAATAGATTAAGAAAAAGAAACAAAGAAAAAAGGAATCTATACCATCCAGGCAAATCCAGAAGGTGCGAGGTACTCATAAAAATAGAGCTATTTATTGTTATAAAACAAGATGGCGTGGCTTCCCTGTCGATCTCTGTCTCTGTCTGATCTCAGTCAGCTATGATATCAGTTCTGACTTAAATTTAAGTTCTGAAATAAATATTCAGAATATGTGGAAACTATTCAGGTATTTACTTACTTGGCCTACTGGCAGCGTGATTGGTCCATTGGTTTGTGAGATTAGCCCCCAGTCCCACAGATACTGTGACGTCATATTGACTTCCGAATATAGAGTTATGCTGATCAGTCCAGTGGTTTGTGAGATTAGCCACAGACACACAGACATACAATACACTCAGACAGACCCTTTTCTAGGTGGCCTGCCTCCTCTGGGAGCCACGTGTCATGTCATGTCATTACAGTTGGAGTAACTTTCATCATAATAAAACAAAGAAATTTGACCACAAAAAAATACATATCAAATAGTATATTTGAATGAAGATGTTCATCTGTGAGATGCATAATCTTTTCATCATTAAGGGATTCAAGTGTACTTTCAGATTCATCGTTAATTTAGCATGTTATTGTCTCTCATCTGGAAGAAGTCATCTGGCCCCATTTTATTTCACCCAGTGTTCCAGTTGCTTTCATATGGAGGAGAGTTACTGATAAACTCTCACTTTCACTCCTTTATTTTGTCCTCCCATCTCTCTCTCTCTCTCTCTCTCTCTCTCTCTCTCTCTCTCTCTCTCTCTCTCTCTCTCTCTCTCTCTCTTCTAAATGTCAGTGCCGCTGGATGACTGTGCCACCGTTCCACCCATGAACACTCAGATGGAATTGGGGGGAGCCAAGAGGAACCGGAACAATTTGGCCTGATAGCACACCCTCCGCTCAACATTGCTAAGCGACCACCGTGAACTCAATTTCGCAAGTCTTCCCTCACCTAGAGGCTAGAGCTGGCAAGTGTGTGTGTGTGTGTGTGTGTGTGTGTGTGTGTGTGTGTGTGTGTGTGTGTGTGTGTGTGCGTGTGTGCGTGTGCGTGTGCGTGTGCGTGTGAGAGAGAGATTACTGAAGGCCAACCCACAGCCACTGAGTCATCCTGGCAAGGGTACAAGTTCTAGTCTGTTGGGCTTCGGCCGGCATTTGCGTCCGGTCGTATGCAGTGTTGGTGCATGTGAGCGTCTTTGTAGGTCTCTCTCGGCATGGGCAACTGGACTGTGGCCTAACCAGATAGCTCAGCTGTGGATGGTCACACTCATATTACATATGAATTACAGATGATGGAGTGTGTGAGAGTGAGAGTGAGAGAAGGGGGTGGGTGTGAGAGATACTATAGCTGCTGATGTAAGAAAGTAGCCTTTGCACAGTGCTCAAGTGCACTATCATCAGCCCCAGAGCAGTAGAAGTGCCCTTTGACTGGCAATCATGCCATTGAATATGGAGTGGTATGTGCAATATTGCATCATTCTGGACAGAACGTTACCTAACGTTCAGCAGGCAGCATACTTTGCTGTCTTTTTTTCCCCATTTTGTAAGCCTAAGCATATTTTTTTGTCGATATGATGGACACATTTTCATTTCATACAAGTAACTAAGTACATTTACTCAAGTACTGTACTTGAGTACACTTTTGAGGTATTTTTGCTTTACTGGAGGATTTCCAATTTTCAGTACTTTTACTTCTACTCCACTACATCTCAAAGGCAAATATTGTGCTTTTACTCCGCTATCATTATTTGAAAACTTTATTTACTAGTTACTTTGTAGATTTTGATTATTATTACAAAACATACAGTAACCCCTTCAGCCCTATACATTTCGGCCATTTGAAAATAGCCGATCTACAAGCTCACAATGCGTTGTAGATCTGCTGCTTTCAAAACATTTTTATACATTTTGAAACTTGTGAAACAGGACATTCTGCCTATTGAGTACCTTCTACTTTTGGTACTTAAAGTACATTTTGATACCAATACTTTGATACTTTTACTCAAGTACATTTTGAATGCCAGACTTTTACTTGTAACAGAGTACGTCTACATTGCAGTATCGGTACTTTTACTTAAGTAAAAAAATGGAATACTTTTTCCACCGCTGACGCATTTTGAAGGGACACTCACATTCACATATCCCCCAGATGCCCTCCCCACTGAACAGACAACCCGACTAACCAGCAGCAGGGGTCGATAGTGCCAAGGACACAATCCCCTGCCGGCTTCCCACCCCCAAACACCACCAGTATAGAGTTCATTGGCGTGCCTGAGGCACCCCTGCCGGGACGTGAATACGGGCATCAGCAGTGGTGCTTTTAACCGTAGAATCACGCGAGCGCCACTTGAACCACTTTAATCCATTTATTTCAGATATCATATATTTCCCCATATTTTATCACCGCGCAATTATGTTGAATTAACTGAAGCATCGAGAAAAACGTTTTCAGAGGCCTGACCTTGGATTTGCACGAAATGATTTGGCAGCTGGTTAGCTGAATGTGGGAATCAGACTTGGAAATGCAACTTAACCCGTTAAAACCGGGAACACATCGGTGTCATTTTTTGATTTCTTTGGCTATTAAAAAATAGCAGATATACAAGCTCATAGTGTGGCACCGAGTGCCAAATCTTTGAATATTTATATATTTGTAACTCAAACCTTTGCTTCTGGGGGTCCCTGAAACAACATATTTTGAGATGGGGGGAGGGTCAGCAGACAAATACATATCATTTTGGGGGTCCTTGACATGAAAAAAGGTATGAGAACCACTGATATAGGAACATAGGATTAGAATCCTAGAAGGTTAGGATTTAGAAGACATTTTGTAGAATCCCCCAGAAGCAAAGATTTGAGTTACAAATGTTCACTTTAAAAATATAGTGATTTTCACGATTTAAAAACAAATAAATAGCAGATCTACAAGCTCATAGCGCGGCACTCGGTGCCGCGCTATGAGCTTGTAGATCTGCTATTTTTGAATAGCCAGAGAAATCAAAAAATGACACACAGATCCGTTCCCGGTCTTAATGGGTTAAATGGACTGGCTAATCATCTGTCCCTGATTGCCAGGGAACAGTTGGTCTGTTCGGCAATAGTCACTTTCCCACCAGACCAAGTGCTGGCTCTGACTGAGTGAGATGAGTCCATTGTGTCTTCTGCTCTTCCCTGTGACAGGACAGGGACAGAGACAGGTGGAAGACAAGTAGGCACACACTTCAGGCTTTGTGCCAGTCAAGGCTGGCACTTGATTAGCCATGGTTCACATGACGCTCTTCTGTCACAAGCATCATGGCGCAACTTCTTCCTGGTTTTGGACATTTCTCCATCTACTTAAACGTTCAGATTTCAAATATAAAGCACTTACCCCACGGCCATGGATGTAATAAGTTAAAAGGCCCGGGTCTAAGTACCCGTGTCTTCCATAATGTTCAATTAAAAGCATTGTAATCCGATCGGTGGCTAATTTAAAAAAATGGCCTTCATATGCTTTCAACTATATGCGACCTTATCGGTTGGGAGGTGTATTGCAGTCTGACATTACAACTCTATGAGAAAATGCCAGCCAATCGGATTAAAATGCTTTTTATTGAACAATACGGAAGATACAGGTGCTTAGACCTGAGTGTTTCAACTTGTTACATCCATGGCCATGCGGTCAGCACTTTAGATTTGAAATCTGAAAGTTTATGTAGATGTACGGGTTGTAAATGGAGAAATGTCCAAAACCAGGAACAAGTTGCGCCATATCATGATATGACAGTCATGTTTCAGGGATAGCACTTGATGAGCAGAAACAGCCTAAAACTACTTCGTTGACCTGAGTCCCCCAGGGTGTATACAACGTGCATTGTGAGATTTGCTATTTTCGCCGAATGTTTTCCCAGAATATGGACGCTATAGGCTTTGTGTGGTCTTTCATGTTACCTCTGTCTTAGTGAAATGCAGATATGTTACCACAATATGGCTCTGACCAGTGCTAAAAATTCAAGCAACAAGGCTTGTTGTAACCTTGTTTTTTCCCAGTTCTTCCCTCTTGATTCCTAATCAGCAAATCTAGATGAAAACCTAACCAAAAGAACCAGTGTTGCTGCTAGAGCAGATACTGCTTACCATGAAATTGCTGTAGCAACCTAGGTTTGCTGAATGAACAGCAAGACATAATGTGACATTTCACAGCCAGCA
The DNA here is from genome assembly GCF_963454915.1 of Gymnoscopelus microlampas. Classification (NCBI taxonomy): domain Eukaryota; kingdom Metazoa; phylum Chordata; class Actinopteri; order Myctophiformes; family Myctophidae; genus Gymnoscopelus; species Gymnoscopelus microlampas. The sequence goes on along the minus strand of NC_139949.1, from coordinate 18,906,186 downwards.
AAACATACAGTAACATTACCCTGACCTTTCAAATGGGAATTTATGACACGCACGCACGCGGGCGGGCACGCGCGCGCGCGCGCGCGCACACACACACACACACACACACACACACACACACACACACACACACACACACACACACACACACACACACACACACACACACACACACACACACACACACACACACACACACACACACACACACATACATACATGCACACACCTCAGCAGGAGTTATCAAATGTTTTGTTTTGAAGGCCTGAGAACGATATTAAACCACTGATCTACAGTATATCACATTGGTTCCAGTCACATGCTCCATGTTTTCCCCACCTGTGATTAAAGGAAGATTAAGAAAGGACAATGGGCCAGCACATCGTTGAAGGTGAGCTTCCTTCCCTCCAGGCTACACACCACGCCAAGTGTAAGCGGATCATCAAAGACACTTACAGTACCACCCCAGTCACTATGTTCACGCTGTCAGGCAGACAATACCACAGTATCAAATGTCCAACAAACAGACCAAGGGTAAGTTTCAACAGACCACAGCCAGGCCGAATAAGCACTGAGCCCTGTTTTATTTGCATAACGCACTCACAACTGTATATGGCCATGTCAATGTGGTACTCACTCACTTTATGACTATAGATACATTCCCATTCTCATACATGTTATGCATATTTGATATCTGATATTTTACTCTTACTTTCACTCTTCACTCACAAAAGTATTTCAGCCACTCTTTTGAAACTGTAAACTTGTGATGTGACAATAAACTGAAGCTCAGTTGCGATGAGTAGAGGATTAAACTTGAAAGCTTTTGCCGATCATGTGAATTGATTGCAAAGTAAATCTCACATAGCATGTTACCTAACTGTATTGTTGGCTGACAGTGGACAAATTTAGTCACTTAATATCTTGTATCCTATGCATCCCTTAAGTAGGTGTACATTATGGTGCAACTGTTTTTAACAATGGTTTTACCTTTTAAGTTGAGCATGTTACTGCCTTTGTAAGGAGCCCTTACAGAAGAGGGTACCGGTTCTGTGGAAAACATCATGTCTTGTGCCGGTACCCAAGGTGAGTCAAAAGACTACAGACCGGTGGCCCTCACATCCCACATCATGAAGACCCTGGAAATGCTGCTTCTCAGTAAACTGAGACCTCAGGTCGATGACAAGCTCGACCGCTTGCAGTTTGCATACCATACCATGAACACACTGGCGTGGAGGATGCTGTCCTCTATATGCTCCATCGAGTCCACTCTCACCTGGACAAGCCGAGTGGTTATGTGAGGATTATGTTCTTTGATTTTTCAAGTGCATTCAACACCATCCAACCATCCATACTCAGAGATAAGCTTGATGGGATGGGGGTGGATCCCTCCTTTGTGACCTGGATTACAGACTACCTGACAGGACGACCACAGCATGTCAGGCTGGGGAACTGTGTCTCGGGGACAATGTTGAGCAACACAGTGGCTCCACAGGGGACTGTCCTGGCTCCCTTCCTGTTCACATTGTTCATGTCAGACTTCAAGTACAACCTGTCCTGTTTCATTCAGAAATATTCTGATGATACAGCCATTGTGGCGTGTGTCAAGGATGGGCAGGAGGAGGGACACAGGGACTTGACTAAGGCCGTCAGTGAATGGAGTGACAGGAACTGCCTCCTACTAAACACCACCATCTAAAGGACCACCATCTCTTTAGTCTAAAGAGATGGTGATGGACTACCGTAGGAACAAGCCTGCTGTTCTTCAGCCTGTTAACGTCCAAGGGACAGCTGTTGAGCAGGTACAGACCTATACAAGTACCTGGGAGTTCATCTGGATGAGAACCTGGACTGGGCTCTGAACACTGATGCTGTCTACAAAAAGACACAGAGAAGGCTCTTCTTCCTGAGGAGGCTTAGGCCTTCTGACGTGTGCAGCAAAATGCTGTACATGTTTCACCAGTCAGCAGTGGCAAGTCACAAGCTGGTGTAGAAGGCTGGCTCAGTACCGGGTGAGAGGCCGGACTCACTGCAGTCTGTTGTGGAGAGATGCACACACAATAAGAGGCGGGCCATTATGGACAATGTGAGTCATCCTCTCCACAACATCTTGACAGGCCGGAAAAGCAGTCGTGAGGATCTGTTCCGTTCGATGCCCTCCAAGAATGAACGGTCTAAGAACACTTTTGTCCCAACAGCAATTAGGCTCTTTAACTCCATGACCAGCCGCTAGGCCTATGAACTGGACTAATAGTTAGAGTTTTAGTTATTCATGGGTCTATGTGCAAATAACAAAGGATTATTATTATTCCCAGTGACACCTTTTAATGCTTTTTATGCTTATTCATGATATATTTTTTATATATTTGTTTTAACCTGTGCCCCCCCTTTTTGTGAGTTGTTTTTTAACTAACCTTTAGGGGCGATTCCAGGGCAGGCCAGCAAATGTGTCGATGAAATGAAATTTGTCCCTGAGCAAGACTCTTAACCCCTAATTGCTCACAGGCCCTCATTGGAAACAAGACCGCAAGGACTTTCATGAACGGACCTGTTAAAGAAATTATCCTTATTATCCTTTTATAATGTATGCCTGTATGAGCTATATGGGATATCTGAATTTCCCTTCGGGGATCAATAAAGTATATATCTTTTATTATGCTCCAATCAGTGTGTAACAGTAAATTCCACCCATCTGCTACCAACATTCTATAAATTATGGAGAGCTGAGACAAGAATAGAGAGCATATTTCAGACAATATCTAACAGCCATTGTTATGCATACAGAAACTTCCCCACACTCGACCAGCCCTGGAGTAAATTACTTCACAATGCCAACTCTCACACAGCCTTGGATCTCCAACTGTAAATAACCTCTCTGCTATCCAATAATGCCCTGGGATTAGAAGTTACCCTTTGTTACCAAGCAACCCATGCAACACATTTATCGGTACGCTTCCCCTCTTAGTGTCTGATACACTACAGATCAAACTGTGTTACCCAGGGCAACATACAGCACAGGTACCCACATACAGTAGCTTGCCTGGGGAGTTATTGTGTTAGAACAATGTTATCCTCCCCACTTGGGGGTCAGGCTGAGCCATTCTCGTCTGAGGATGATGTCCTCAGACGAGCCCTCCATCTCCAACTGGATTCATATTGGGATATATACAATACACAAAAAATGATGTATTGATTTAAACATTTTACATTTTATTTTATTTCTTAATTGTGACCCTGTCACATTAAAATACTCTGTTACAAGTAAAAGTCCGGAATTCAAAATGAGTAAAGTACAAAAGTATTGCCATCAAAATGTACTTAAAGTACCAAAAGTAGAAAGTACTAATTATGCAGAATGTCCCATTTCACAAGTTTTCAAATGTATAAAATATAAAAATCTTTTGAAAATAGCAAATCTACAAGCTGCGACGCATTGTGAGCTTGTAGATCGGCTATTTTCAAATGGCCGAAATGTATGTACTGTAGGGCTGAAGTGGTTAATGTATGTTTAATGTTTTATTATAATAATCTAAATCTACAAAGTAACTAGTAACTCAAGTTTTCAAATAATTGTAGTAGAGTAAAAGTACAATATTTGCCTCTGAGATGTAATGGAGTAGAAAATTGGAAATGCTCCAATGTAAATGTACCGAGTTACTTTACACCACTGCCTGCTTGTTGAGAAACATGCATGGGAATCATTCTTCTGCAGAGGCCAGAATGAGCCTGACTGCATGGGGACCAGTGTCCACACTGGTGTCACTGCTGCGAGGTTGAGTTAACATGGTGGATTCTGGTGGTCAGATCATCTCACTGGTAGTGTGGCAGCCTGCTGGGACTCTGGTCCTTCTTAAAGCAAAAAAAGAAGATGAAATGGCCTTTTACTGTATTGCGAGGAAGTGACAGAGTGAGAAGTGACTCAGTTGTTGCCGGATACTATATTCGATGCACCCTGGCAGCGCAGCATCTCCAGCCTGGACATATTCACTGGGCTGTGAAACCAACTCCCAATCAATTCCAATCCTGCATAGTCGCATATCATCTCTATCCTCACTGTTTGCCCTCTGTGCAGGGGTCTAAGTGTTTCGCTGACTTGCCTTGGTACGCATCCCTCTCTGGACTTTGCCAAAGTCCCCTATACCCCCCCCCCCCCCCCCCCCCCGCCCCCCCAGTCTTCACTTTTGATAATTGATCATGATCTTGGATGAGCCCACAGGAGTATATCGTGGCTGTGGAGCAGAAACCTTATACCACCATATTTCAACATTTTATGTTTGCTCATAAATGAATGCCCTACTTCGTCTGTATGACGGTGTCGAGTAAGAGTAGCTAAAATAGCTGATCTACAAAATCACAACGCGTCAGCAGTGGGGAGTAGGCATTAGTGGGATATGCATTCGTGGCCAGATTTACATACAGTCAACGAGGCTGATGAAGGCTGACTGAGTATCAATACTGTTACGTTTGTCCACCGGCGACCCACAAGGCAATTTTAATATTGGAAACATGTACAATGTAGCCAGTGCAGACATATTTGAGTGCTTGTGCTTGATAAGATTCTTGTGTCTGTTGTATATTTGAGCGAGGAGTTTGTGTAGTCCAGTTATTTAGTTGTTCATATGAGTTACCGCTTTGGGGTAGTTTTGTTCATTTTTGCATCATTGATTTTTGTGCATCATTTTTTGTGCATGGTTGAATCATTAGGTATATTCTAAATGCCACGCGCATATTTGCTGGCACTGGTGAGGCCCTTTGCAGGGCATGAAGAGGGGGGGGGGGGGGGACGTCTTATTGGGAGAGCTTTATATAGAGTACCAGTAACTTAAAACTGATTTTAAAGGTCATACCTCAATCTGCTGAAGCTAGAATATATTGTATTCTATCATCAACCCAACGTCATAACACAATGCCATGACATTTCATATTAGATCTCTAACTCAATAGCTTATGGTGCAATTTGGTGGTCAAAGTTTAATTATGTAAATATTTGGTATAGAAAGGCCTAACCAGGTACATGGGTCACAAATGAGCCTTGGCTAGAAACCCCACATAAAATGCAACAGTGTTTGTAACTTGTAACTTTTTTTAGGTCTGGATACATTCTGTACAATGACACCATGTGACCAACAAAGGTAGCAGAGTATTCACAAAGGCTGATCTACCAAGAATTCAAAGAATGGTTGCAAGTCAGCATGACTGATAAACATCAAGCACGGCAGCTATTAAGCCTATAATGCACTATTTAATGTTATGTATGAAATATTACACATCAAATTTAAGTATGAAGGAGATAATTTGTCTGCGTCTGTAACGTCATAGTACATGTATACCTACACATACTTGTATGCTGATATACAGTCAGCTGCTGTACTATCTGTGATGGTTTACTTACATGTAATCTAACCAGCACAGCACTCAATTTCCTGTTGTTTTTACGGTTTTGTTGTCTCCACCATCACATGTGCTTGATTGATTGATTGATTGATTGATTGATTGATTGAATACTTTATTAGAAGCTTGCAGAAAAAAAACATGAAAGTACAGTTCAATACGAGGTCTAATAGGAATACAAAAAATCACACCCAGTGTGAAGTGAGCGGTGATATTTATGAGTTATTAATTTCATCATGCGTCTCGCTAGCCAATCACAGTGCGTCCTGCGATGTGATGTGCTTACATTTTTTACATTAATATTAATTTCATCATAGCCAATCACAGCGTGTCTGCGAAGTTTGAAGTTAATTTCATCATGTGTCTCGCTAACCAATCACAGCACGTCCTGCAAATGTTTTCAGACCCTATGGGCGTGTTTTCCACAGCATGGCGTCACAGCGAAAGACAAATTTTCACGACGGAAAGAAAAACTTTCACCACGGATGGGTCCTAAACCCTCTTAGGAGCGGTTGCACCGCTCAAAAACAAGAAAGCCATTGGCTTTTTCCATTGGGGTCCTTTGTACTCCATTCATAGTGACATTAAATGACAGACAGATATACACTACTATGCAGAACATCATATAAGCAGTTTAAAAAAGAAAAAGAAAATATGTACAGTAAACAGTTCGAGGCGGGGGGGGCCAGGTTATGACTTTTACAGGGGCCAGTTTAGAATTGCAGCCACCTGAAGGTACTCTTTTAGGGCAGTTTTGAAGGAGAGCAGGGTTTTACACTCCTTTTTGGTAGGGCATTCCACATTTTGGTGGCATAACAGGAGAACGAATTCAGCCCCTTGTTTGTGCCAAATCTGTGTCTGACTGTGAACAGCTAATCTCAAATCAGCCTCACAGTGACCTCCGCCGACACCGTTCTAGTTACTACATGCAGTGTGCACATCAGCGCCACATAATTCATGCTTTAACTTACACTATCCAGTACATTTTCATACTGCCTTTTGTATCTGTGTATCTTAGATTTACATTGTTATCCTGGCCTGCATGTTGCACTGTACGTATTGTTTGCACGGTACTGCAGGTATACCATTATGTAGAACATGAAAAGATAAATGTAGCCCTGCGCCACTTAACAACACATTGTCTGATCACTTTGCTAGTAGCTGGCCATTTAGCTCCACTTTGGCTTCAGTAAGAACCTGGACATAATTATTGTCTTGTCTCCGCCAGGCCGAAGGCACATTCCCACTAGGCCGAGGAAGAAATGCCATTTGAACATTTTCAAATCAGCCTCATGGCGGCGCAACAGGCTGATTCTTGTTTTTACCTATAACAGCACCGATCTGCGTAAAACTTTGCACTCCCTAGAGGCCAAGGAAAAACCTTTGCCCTGCATTTTTCACAGCTGCCTTTTATAGCGCCACCAGGAGGCTGACTTATGTTAAAGTAGTACTATATGCAGGTCCACAAATAACGATTTTTACCAGCCTCTGCTGGTCATTACCGTCACTGCAGTCCGTTCGTGTATTCTTGCGTTACCCAGAATTCCATTTGTTTTCACCGGAAGACGGAAGCGTTTCAAAAAGCGTTCTTTTAATTGTTTTATAGTATCTGTGGATCGTTTCTCTTAGCCAGTGGAGCTTTAGTTACGGTGAGCTGTGTTTTCTTTTTCTGTTGTTTTTCGATCTTCAAATCCTACAATCTCTTAAAAACAGCGTGAGATTCCTTTTTGTTATTAGCGCGGTAGTTCCTGGCCAAACAGGAAACCGGTGCATTTCCTTTTCCGTTTTCCGGCCGGATGACGTCATTTTCGCGGGAAAGGCTCACGAGCCACCTTTTCAATAGAAATTATAATAGAAAAGGCTTTCGGGGGTGAAATTCATGGAGTGGGTGTTGTGAAACATTTGCCACTCACAAAAGATATACAATTTAACTTTAGTTTTGTTGAAACATTTTTTTATATTACTCCTTCAGATTTATTTTTTTTAAAGTTTTTTTTAAGGGGCTTTAATGCCTTTATGTATAGGACAGTAGACTGACAGGAAATGGGGAGATAGATGGGGAGTGAAACGCAGCAAAGGTCGTCGGGATCGGGCCTTGAACGGTGCCAGGCTGGCATTGCAGCCTAGGGTTAGAGCCATATGAAATCCGTGTTAACGGAATCGCGGACGGAATCGCGGAAATGACCAATAAAAATGGAATTGGAATAAAACACGGAATATTGCAGAATTTGGAAAATAAAAAAAAATTGCGGTAAAATATTTTTTTTTATCGCGAATTTTTACAAATCCACGGGACACCACCATTTTGCAGGGCCACATCCTACTTTATAAACAGTTAATCCACGTAGAAATAGTCTTAGAAAGACGATAGAAACAATAACACATGGGCGACGCCATTTTGCGCATGCTCAGACCGAATTAGACCGAATTATTTTGGGAACATTTTTGCGTATAACACAACAAGGGCCATGTATGGACTGTTATATCTTGAACATTTATTCATTTCCACTTACCAGACACTTTTTTTATGGTAAAAATGAGCATAAAAAGCAAAATACAGAATTCAGAAATATTAAAATGGAAAAAACAGAATTTGGGAAAAAATAAAACGGAATTGGGAAAAAAATAAAACGGATTTCATATGGCTCTACCTAGGGTGCCTGCACCGCCACGCTGCGGCCCAGGCCACTCCCTCAAAATTTCACGCAAATCTGTACACATGATCTCTATAGTCATGTGATCCAGACGGATCTGTTAGATTTTTCATATTCCAACCTGATTGGCTAAGACTGACATCTAACGTTTGCAGTACTGGCCCGTTTTGAACAAAATGCCTCAAATCATGAACTCAGCGTCCGATTGCGGTGAAACTTTGCATGCACATTCGCACTACGTTGAGGAACAAATGCCATTGCCCTATTATTGCGCCACCAGGAGGCCGATTGCAAAAAATTGCAAAACACATATTACTCCTAAAGATTTTGTCCAAACATCACGCAAACGGTACACATTCTCTCTATAGTCATGTGATCAAGATGGATCTGTCCATCTTCATATTCCATCAACATTGCTGGCCCACAATAACCTACTTGTCCTGGTGGAGACCTGTGCTCCGAGGAGAACTTTTTCTAGTTTAAAATGTAGCTAGCTAACCATTAATCACTAACTGATATCACCTTCATATTCCAGGAATCACTTTTTAATTACTTTGCATTAACAGGTAATTTATAATCTACCCAGACAATATTTTGAGTGATCTACATAGCACTACAAATTGATATATGAGCTGTTTAAACAATTTATTTTGTAATCTTTGAGTGAAAGTTTTCTTTACTCAATATCCATCAGAAGTACGTAAACATGGTGGTGAATAACTATTCTCCAGACTCTACACATGCAGGGACGATGTTAGACGGGTAGCATTTTGAGGCAAAACAGATGGGAGAAGTTGCTAAAAAAAGCTATGTATATTTAATCCTTGTTATCTCCTGTGCCAATTTTGTATACACAGAAGTTAGTTCCTCCTGTTTGTTGTTGTGTTTTCAAAAACAAATCTCAATCAGGCCAAAGGCCAGGGATGGATTTACCTGTATGTTATCATGCCTGTCTGTCTGTCTGTCTGTCTGTCTGTCTGTCTGTCTGTCTGTCTGTCTGTCTGTCTGTCTGTCTGTCTTGTATCTATAAGCCCTGCATGCAGTGAACTTTTACTCAGTTTGTTCAAGGCATTCACTCATCATAGATTGTCATGGCAACAAGTGTGCGTGTGTGCGTGCATGTATTAAAGGGGCATATTTATAGAGATCATCTGTTACAGCACCCTTGTGTGCCATACAGACATGATTTCAGCAATTTAACATCATAGAGAATATAACTCATCAGGAAATATGAACATACAGGACTAAACCTAAAGAAAGGTTTATTTTAAAAGAGCGGTTAATGCATTTTCACAGACAAAACATGAAAACACATCAAAGCGTTGATGTTATCTCGGTGGGGAGCATCATGTAATATTCTGTAATGCTACTGAGGCCATTGAGCAAATTGCAGCAGGGGGTATTGATAATGTTATGATGCATTTCATTTCCTAGCCTATCTTGCTTCTGATGTTTTAGACTTCACACTCGCATTAAAGAGAGCAGGAAGATTTCAATATAAACAGAGTAGATTTATGATCTGTCGCTCTCTGCTTTTCAGCCAAACCAAATAGGCCTGGTCTTGAGCAAGACAACATATGTCAGCCGACATTAAGTGGCAGTGAACAATAGCCCGAGTTAAGAGCAGGTGGTGGTCACTTGAAACTCTGAGAAGCGGCTGTGCACGCGCGGCCGGTGTGTGTGTGTGTGTGTGTGTGTGTGTGTGTGTGTGTGTGTGGGTGTGTGCGCGCTTGCGCGTGTGTGTGTGCGTGCTCACGTGTGCATACGTGTTGAGTGAATTTGCATGCGAACATGCACACAAGTGTGATAGACAGAGAGACGTACACGAGTGTGAATCTTTGGTACAGTTTCAACCACTTTAGACTGAACAGGAGAATGCGATGATAAAGCAAAAGGTTAGAGCCTTACTTAAATGGGTATACAATAGTATTATCTAAAGAAAAATGATGGATGAGGCAAATATAGTACAGCCTAATGCTTTGCAGCAAAAGCAGATTGGCCATTTGGAGCACCAACTATGCTTAGCCAGAAGCCTGCGTGGGCTTGTGGTACCAGCTGCAGAAAGAGCAGTTTGCTGGTCTCTCTCATCTTGCGACTGGGTAAAGAAAATACGATAAAAACAAAAAAAAACATTCTAGGAACATCCTGTGGTCAGGGGCGGACTGGCCATTTGGCGTACCGGGCAAATGCCCGGTGGGCCGCTGGGCCAGTGGGCCACTGGGCCCAAAAATATTTTCGCTCCCGTTTTAGGATTATTACGGTAATTTCCGGTTCGCGCGGCCCAATTATTAGTTACGTTAATGTTTGGGCTGGGATGCTTTCCAGTAGGGGCCTCAGTGCGGCTGCAGAGTTCATGTGCAGGGCTGGGCTGAAGCAGTGCAACCCCCCCCCCCCCCCCCCCCCCCCCCCCCCCGTTGACAAAACGGCCCGGGGGGTGGTGGGCCGCTTCGGACCAAAATGCCAGGGCTGAATTTTGGTCCCAGTCCGGCCCTGCCTGTGGTTCCTTATTTGGTTACTGTTGGTGAGCAATATACCAGTAATGGGGGTATTCAGGGTTGGATTTGCTGGGGAGAGTGAGGTGGAATCTGCTTTTGATATAGCCTACCCTCTGGTCATTCATTTTTATCGCTGGAGGGGATATGTTTTATCCCCCCTTCAACACTGAGTATTAATGAGCCTTAACAGAGCCAGAGATCATGGTCAAAGCTCTTGCTTATCGGTGACTGAATAAGCATCTATCGGTTAGCCTACCCATGCCATTGCTTTTAATTGCTTAATGTTAAAGCTGCAATCCATGACTTATTTAGAATTACAGAGAGATTTATCTGATACAAAAACAAAACAAAAAACAAATGTTGATTTTTTAAGTCCTATAAAATGGAGATGTGATATGTTATATGTTAGGGTTAATAGACATTACACAGTGTAGGCCTTTTATGAATATGTGGCTGCATAGGGTTACAGTAGATGTCATTCACAATATTGTGGTTTAATAGCCATTTTCTGATTCAGTCCGAGCGTACAGGAGTTGAGACTATCAGATTTGATTGTAGCCTCCACTCATGTCCAAATTGATAAATGCCAACCGTTGCATGGAAATGCAAAGGTATACGCCCAGTTTTCTATCGTATATGCTTGCTTCGTAAAGGAGGACCAATTAGAGACCCCCTGTCTACACAGTAAAATCCTCATTGTAAAATAATCTGTTTCTAACTCTAAGGGCATACAAAGGTAACCAGATGTACCTGTATGGGTCTATTTGATTGATTTTGCTGCACACTGTGCTATCTTGCCTTGATTCCCTCTGTCCAATGCGTGCAAATGTCTGTTGAAGTCACGTGTCAGTGTGTTGATGTTGAGCACATGCACCTTTGTCACATATACATATTATGTCAGGTTCCTGTGCGTTCAGCTCTAATGACTTGTGTGCAGTCAAAACAGACCTCGCATCTCAGAGGTGGACGAAGTACTCGACCCCAGTACTTGGGTAAGAGTACAGATACTCCTTGGTCATATTTACTCCACTATAAGTAAAAGTAGCTCAGTCAAAATGTTACTCAAGTAAGAGTAAAAAAGTTATTGCTTTTAAATATACTTAAGTATTCCAAAGTACATGCTTTGAAAAATACTGAAAGTACAAGTAAAAGTAAAAGTAGAAGTACATTTCTTAATTTTGATATCAATGAATTGCTGTAATGTTTTCACAATGAATTTATAGGACCTTGTAACTCTTGTTTCAGAAAAGTACTGTAACTCTCTGAAACCACCTGCACTGCATGCACTGATGTGCTTGCTTGTAGACGTTATACAAAGCCTTCAGAAACACCTATAAAAACATAGAAATGACTAAGGAACCAGAACTAAATACTTTTACTCCTATACACCCATACAAGATGTAACAAAGAGGCGAGCGGAGGGGGAAGCCAGAAACATGGCTAGTGTGAGAGCAGAAGTTACGCCAATTGCATTTTACGGAAGAAAAAAAACAGCCAACCTAAAGGCCAAACCGCACCAATGCAACTAGTCGCAACTCCTTGCAACAAAACTGTTTTAAGGTCAACCACACCAATGCAACTCCTTGCAACTGCCATTAGGGTTAATGGGTGCAAGTAGTTGCAAGTAGTTGCATTTTGCAAGTAGTTCATGTTGCAAGGAGTTGCATGGCGAAACATTGTTGTGGATATGGAGTATTCTTAAAAGTACTCAGTACTTTATAGCCTTCCTAGAAAATGACTCGAGTAAAAGTAAAATATTTGTCTTGGAAATGTATTCAAGTAAGAGTAATAAGTATCAAAAAAATCTAATACTCAAGTAAAGTACAGATCCTCAGAATCTGTACTCAAGTACAGTACTCAAGTACATTTACTCCGTTACTGTCCACCACTGTCGCATCTTATCTTTGAAGACATCTGAGCACATTTTCAAGTAGGTACTATTTTGTTAAATTGACCACAGATTTGAAGTTTGTAGAACTAAATTCTCACATAAAGAAAATTTGTATTTTTAAAAATGTCCTGCTTCGCCATTGCAGCTGGTTGGTGTAAAATAAATTCTGGGATATTTGGCTGTCCCAAGTTCACACAAGTAACCTGCAACCTTGATAAAATGGCCGGATCAAGTTCACATCCAGACATTTGGACTGAACTCGGCTGGGTGTGAACTGAATTGGGTACTTTATAGCAACTGAAGATGTTTCACAAGTTCCCGACAACACAAGTAGGCCTACAGACAAGTAGTTAGCCTATTGAGACTAACGGTACTCTATATTGTGGATTAGTGCATATAGGCAGCCTACCATAAAACTGAGAAAACGCTCTCTGTCAATCTGTCTGTGTATGCATCCATTTTTCTCTCCTCAATGGGTCGGCCAATCATTCTGACATTGCTCATTGAGCATTGACATAGGCAGTGGCTGAGGAGACTTCCCAGCATGCCTCAGGGTTCTGTGTCTGTTGTGTTTTATTGTACTCATTATTTAGTTAGTATGTGTAAGGGAATGTGTTTATTGGGTTTATTGTGTGATGGGGTTTATGTGCATGTGTATTATACTGACAGAAGCGTATTGCTGCTGTGAGCACCTCATCTCCCATTTACAATTTTATGTGGGTTGGTTTGGAGTTTTATGTGCCTGCGTTATAAGTGAGTGTTCCTATAGAAAGACATGACTTCTCCTATAACCAAACATCTGCATTGGTGAGGTGGTCTCCCTACTCTTCCATTGGCAACTTTTGACCCTGGTGTTGGGTAGGATATCTACTTGTTGACAATGTCAATAAATAAATGTCAATAAAGCTATTTGAAGCAGACGGTGCATCGGATTAGACACATGCGGCCACCATTTTTATTGTAGTTCAGACTCTCTTTTGGGAGAGGGAGACAACGGACATAAATCTTATATTCTAGCTTTAATACACATAATATCTGTATTATTATTAATACTGTATGCCCTAATATACAAATTAAACAGGCAACCATCATGATGCATGAAGTCATATCAAAGCAATTACTGGAGGGATTGTTTTGTCTGTAAACACATTCCATAATGGTTTAATAGTTGTAAATAAGCCTATATGCTCATATACACATATCCTATAGGCATTAAGATTTATCTTGTCTTGTAATGCATGTTTTTCCACAAGCAATTCATATACTATGAATCCAAATGTTCATACTGCAATAATAATCATATAGGTTTATCTTGGTATTGTGTTCAATGACTTGTATGTCTTTCACAATAATAGAAAAGGCCTTGAGAAGCGATTGCCTCAGCTGGTGGAGCAGAACGTAAGTAATTAGTTTCATATAGCTTTGAACCTCAAGCTGTACAGTTTGACCAATACACCTTGCTGTTTTGCCTATAGCTGTTCATCAATGTCGTTTTGAAGTCTGTGCAATATCTCTATACAGGGTATTAATACACATTTTGTAATCCTCTCAGACTGATAGTTTGTTTGAAGCTGCTCTTTCTAGTAAACGGCCTACAGGCTGCTTGCCTCCCCACCCCCTAACCTCAATTTCGTAATTTCTGCATGGAAATGCTGTAGCCTAATATAATTAACAAAGCAGTCAATTTTACAAGGTTTTTGAGGTTTACCTTATATATTTTTGTTCACCTGGCTTAACAACCAAGTAGCTAATGTAAACAATATCAGAGTATGCCTAAAGTTTTGTATAGTTTAATTAATTGCTTGTAATATTAGACTACTTTTGTCAACTTTACTACGTGTAATTCCGTTTAAATTGCACTTTTATCTCAAACTCCAACGGCTTCAGCTTTATAGCTCCCACCTGGTTAATGCACAAACACCATTAAATGGTTTTATGTCAGACTTAATTATAGCCTATGGAAATATTAAGATTATAGAATAGTCTTCTACTAGAAGTTACACACTCAACTGATTTTTACTAGGCAATTAGTTTAACGGCACATTAGCTTTCGAGGCTGCAACAGCCTACCACCACCCAATGAAAATTGTTGGTTTTAAGCTTTTTCGCCACTAGCAAAGCGTTACGGTTACGGACATGATCTGATGACAATGTGCTTGGTAGGCTACAGCAAGTCCAGTTCGTGTCAAAGCGTCTGCTGTGTTCACACTCGTGTCTGGTGTTAATAAAGGAGCCCTTCACCCATTTTCAACCGTATCCTCATATAATTGGTTCTTATAGGTGCCCGCCGCCGAGTAGTTCGGATATCCAGTTGTCCAGAACTGACAATCTAATTGTTTAAAAGATTTTTTTGGGGCCTTTTCTGCTTTTATTGATAGATAAATTGTAGACTGACGGGGTTGTAGAAACGGGGAGCGAGATGGGGGGTTGACATGCAGCAAAGGTTGTGGGGATCGGGACTCGAACTTGCGACACGTTGTCAGGCTGGATCACCAGCCTAGGTGCCCAGACGGCTACCCCAGCCGTCTGGGCCATATATGGACATAATATATGGCCATATACTGATGACATCAGGAATCTCCATATATGGGCATAGAACGGACAAGGACTGACAGATACAGATATCTCCATATATGTGCATAAAAGGGACACAGGTACACAGACAGACAGACAGACAGAAACAGTCATCTCCATATATGGGCACAAAAGGGACACAGACGGGTACAACGGTAATCTGACAAAGCCCCGAACACTGGTTGGATCGGCAATGCGATGTAGGTGTTAGGGCCACATAGCGGTCCATATACTCTAGATGTGAGAGTTGTTTGAAATGACCAAACCTGCCTAGCGATGATGTCACTGGTAGGCAGGTTTCTGAACTGTCCACAGCCCTCCTCTGAGAGACAGACCAAGACAGAAATGGTGCCATCTTATAATGAGCATTAGTGAGGACCAATTAGCCTATATGAAAATACTTTGATGAACATTGGTGATCCAACAGTCTCACTCAGTTAAAAGCAATCCCCTTAAAATAATTGTATAGCTAAACACTCTATTAAATTAATATTGTATTATAAAATGAGGATTATACAATACAATGAGGGCACATGGGGTTTTCCTTGTACACATCAAAGCTTATATCGCATGTAATTTCATTCAAAAGCACAGCCTGCCTCTGCCCTGCCCTTATTTATTAGTTGTCTGTTTTGAATACTGTGCCCAGTGCCCACACACTGTCTGTCTGAGTGAGTCTGTCTGTCTTTATAACCCCCCCGGCCGTTTGGCAAATACCCCCCAAGCACGAACTAATAGCCGATCTACAAGCTCACAACACATCACATCGTGACGCCCTGTGAGCTTGCAGATCTGCTATTTTCGGCGCGCGAGCGACACACCGTCTCGCGACGGAGCATAAATTACAATTGCCCTCGGGGGGGCTCGTGATTGGCTCGCAGCTCACGTCCGTCAAAGCTGCGTGGGCGGGATTCAAACAATCGCTCGTGTTCAGTGTTGCCATGTCGGCTTATTGTAAGCGACTTTAGGCTTCTTTTTCTGTAAAGGTGCTTGTTAATAATATTGGTTGTTGAGGGTTTTTGGGCTTGTTTCTACAGTGTATTTGCTTATTTACGCTTGCTTCCACATTTTTTAAATTAGTATTTAAACTAGTGGTTCTCAAATATTTATATGAAAAAGTTTTGTGCCAGTAGGGAGCATTTGTTTGTGTTGTTATAATGTTTCATTTTTTTTTTCTCCAAATATTCCACATTTTATTGCAAGAGTTTTTGAAAATAGCAGATCTGCAAAGCGTTGTGAGCTTGTAATTCTTCTTTTTGGGCTTGTTTTCCCAGACCTGGTCGCTTATTTCTGTCACGAAACCTGGCAACACCGCTGGCGTTGCACTGCCTGCTCAGTGTGTGGATTCATTCAGTGCGCCAGAGAGCAGCAGGAGTACCGGAGCATCTCTCTGTCTAGCGGGAGGACCACGCACTTCTTCTCTCTGTCACTCACTGTTGTCCCCGACACTTTCTTATCCGAGCCCCGTTGCTAAAAGAAGGTCCGGCCGAGCCTTTACAGGAATTGTTGGAGCATTTTCCCCCCCGTTTGGAAAGCAGCGGGAATATTTTGTTTTGGTTTTGTGCATTTTAAGCCGCGGTTTTTAACAAACACACATACACACACATACACACACAGACACACGTTACAGTAGCCCACCACCAATTCCCACCTGGATAGCAGTTGACGACGACGACCCCCACCCCCCAAACCCCCCCGGCTCGGTTGGTTCGAACCCTCCGGAGAAACAAGAGGAGAAAGTAGTGCGAAAGGAAGACAAGAAGACGAAAGAGAGAGAGAGAGGAGGAACGGGAGACCCGGACAGAAGAATGATTCTCAAACGTCATTTGGTTTTCACCCTCTACTCTATCTGCGGGATTCTTCTAAAAGGTGAGACCGGGACGAGGGAGTTGTGCGTGCAGCGTGCGTGTGTGTGTGTGTGTGTGTGTGTGTGTGTGTGTGTGTGTGTGTGTGTGTTCCATTCCATGGAGGCAGGTTGCAGTGGTGGAGAGAGGAGAGGGCAGGACATGCGGCCACACATGGCTGGAAGCTGTAGCTTTCTCCCAATCATGCACAGATTACACACCCGGTGATTCTACTACCATCTTAACTTCAAACACCCTCCAGTTTGATGTGCATTATTTCTTTTTTTTCCTTCTTTTTTTAGGGCTACGGACCCTCATTTGATAGCATTTGTATCTCTGGGACCCCCCCCCCAATCGACACTGTAATCAGTGTTGGTGTATGGTCCAACATTTGGTTCCATTTGTACACTCTCAGAGTTACAGACACATTTGGTTCTTTGGCAGGGGACCCCCTGGAACCCCCTCAAGGACCCCTTTAAGAACCACGGATGCACAGTTGCACACTGCACAGGTGTACTGTGTGTGTGTGTGTGTGTGTGTGTGTGTGTGTGTGTGTGTGTGTGTGTGTGTGTGTGTGTGTGTGTGTGTGTGTGTGTGTCAGTCAGTGAGAGACATCGAGAGTGACGAGAGGGAAAGTGCGCATATTATTATAATGCGCGCGTGTAGGAGAGATTACGCGCGCCCGGGTTCTGCTTTGTCTACAATACATGTTCATGTTTAGGAATGAGGGAGATGTAGATAAGAGTGCCAACTACTATTTGATCATTTGGAGGCATCGTGCACAGTCCATTCATTCACTGTCCAGCCTGACGTGTGTGTGTGTGTCGTGTTTTGTTACTGTGCATCAGACAGAGGCGATGGAAGGAGGAGACACACCTCAACCCCACGGTCCTATTGTTTTGCAGCACTTGGATGAGTCACGGAGATGAGGGCAGTCTTAACGCCCGGACTTATCCGATGCTTATCGGCGAGAGATGTGTGTGTGTGTGTGTGTGTGTGTGTGTGTGTGTGTGTGTGTGTGTGTGTGTGTGTGTGTGTGTGTGTGTGTGTGTGTGTGGGGGGGGGGGGGGGGGGGGGTCTTATGGTTTTACTCATGTGACATTTTTCAGGTGTGGCCATACAGTGACACAAGCGCCTATGGGCTGATGCGCATTGTTACCTCAAGTGTGTGTGTGTCGCTGGACGTGGGATGAGAACCTCTAAAGATAACCCCCAGTAGTCGATCTCATGAAAGGACAAGTGCACTGGCCTGTTGTGGATAGTTCTTTCTTTGTACGGCAGGGTCCCTTATCCATTATGAACCAATGAAGTCCCACAATTTTCTTATGGTAGCCTAAGAGCAGCAGATCGTTCATATATTGATTTCCTTTTCAGATGAAACTACCATGGTCTATAATAGTCCATTTACTTTCTACATTTACGCACCAGCGATGTTCCGTGAAATGGATTACAGCTCCTTTTCACGCTCAACTCAGTGGGTATTTTCGTGTTTGGGCTGAGGAAGTGCCGTGGCAATCCGTTTATCTGCTGAGTTGAATACATTTTCATTTAACTGTGTGGTGATATTGATAAGATTGGATGCTTATTGGTGCTCACTGCCCAGGAGGGTCTGGAAGTGTCTTGACTCCAGAAGTGTGTGTGTGTGTGTGTGTGTGTGTGTGTGTGTGTGTGTGTGTGTGTGTGTGTGTGTGTGTGTGTGTGTGTGTGTGTGTGTGTGAGAGACTGGGTTGGGCAGGGGTCAAGGTCACTATGATATTTGTGCTGTTGTCTTTTAACAGTTATTCCCAAGTGCCTAACAATACCTTATATGATATCGTATTCATATAACGGGCTTATTGAGGGGGACCCCCTCAAGGACCCCTGGGGGTACCCGGACCCCACTTTGAGAACCATTGGTCTACTGAAGTGTTGCGAGGAACCAAGTTTGTAAAGCATTCATCTCACACGTGGTAGCAATACACATTCCAAAAAAATTTGCTATTCATATATGCTTATAATGTAGAAGTGATTGGTGGATGTGTGTGTGCATGGCATCATGACTAATACAGATCTTCATATAAATTGATATTGGATATATACATCAAGGGAATTCAATGTGTATCCGCTGTTGAACTAACCAGCACAGTGTGTCAAATACAAATTGTGATTTCCCCCCCCCTTCATTTTCCTGTTTTCTCCCAATGTAGTCATCGCGCCAATACCCAGTTTTCCCCCCTCTCATGTAGTGCCTGTCACTGCTAACCCCTACAGTTGGTCACGTGGGAGGGTGTTATGTAGACATTGACAGCCACATTTCTCCTCCAATATACATACATGAAAAATGCAAGCTGCTTCTTTTCACCTGACAAGGGAGTTTTTTCACTGGCAGTACCTACTGTAACATATGCGGAGGAACACACTATTCCTCTGTTGGCACCCTGCTGAGCAGGTGCCCTGACCAGGACTAGTGCAGAGATAGCTCTCCCCGGCCGGCATCTCTCCCTCGAACGCGGGCAATTGTGTTAATTGGAATCCCGGCAAAGCTGGATGCGCCTGGAGGATTCAAGCGCCTAGTCTCTTGGAGTATTATGCGAGGACTCTGATCTGAGGATGATTATTTCCTTGCTTACAATTTAGTAGAAGCCCAATAAGAAATCAATCAGTTGTATACAGCAAAGTCTGTAGTGTTCATTTAACTCTGAGAGTAGGCAAGTCCATTTGGTTACATGTGTACACTCTCAAAGTTACATAACGCTCAAGATGCTACAGTGTATTTAGCTGTGTTTGTGTGTGTGTGTGTGTGTGTGTGTGTGTGTGTGTGTGTGTGTGTGTGTGTGTGTGTGTGTGTGTGTGTGTGTGTGTGTGTGTGTGTGTGTGTGTTATAAAAAAGAAGAGAGGGAGAGTGAGTTTACACTGGCCGGGCAGTCCTAAATAAACAGACAGGCCGTCCTGGCTTTACTAATGAGCTGATCTGTAGTGAGTTGGTATCTAATGGCTCAGAGTGAAGCATTCATTAATTTCCCAGAGCCTGCCTCCTCTAAATTCTATCCCTGTCCGTATCAGGTCATCATTTTTGCATTGCATTAAACTTTGTCTACAGGGGTTCATTCAGGGGTCACCCTGGGCTCATGTTCTATGCAGCCACGCATTTGCATGTTGAGTTGTTGAGTCTGTGTGCGAGGGTGTGTGTGCTCATGCACACGCGTATGTGTGTGTTTTCTTACGCGCACGTGTGCCTTCTTTGTACTGTACACAGCCTCTTGTGCCACTGGTTGAAGTGGCAAATACAGAGCTCCAAATAGGATAATAACAGAATGCTTATTTTCTATCATAATACACACTCAGTCGCTCTGCCTTTCTCTCCCTCTCTGCCTAACCCTGAAGAGGATAATGCTAGGCTACTTGATGCGAGCAGTCATCACTTGGTGTGGAACCTATTATTGTATAGAATCCACACAGCGGTAGGTCAGCTTCCTCCTGGATAAAGTGTGTCTCGCTGAAGACGCGTGTGTGTGTGTGTGTGTGTGTATAAATGCATCCTCACGCTCCGTAAATGGCAGCTGTTAGAGGGCTCCTCTGCAAACCTATGCCAGCTGGCAGGCAGAGAGAGCTTCAGTGATGGCTGAATGTCGTCTAGCGACCAGGCAGACCTGTATCGTACACATGTGAGTGTGAACGCGATGCGTCGCGATGATGGGGGCTTGTTGTTGTTGTTTACCAAACAGCCCGAGTTGTTAACACATTAGCCAGAGTGTCTCGCGTGCTCGCCCAGGAGCCTGGAGGAGGAAGGAAAAAAACAAAAACACGCTGTTATGCAAATGGTGCCTGTGTTTTATGTAAGACCGAACGAAAGGCAAAGGCAGAGCAGAGACAAACAGTGAGAGAGAGAGAGGGGAGACAGAGATGTTCTGCGAGTTATGTGGGTGTGCAAATGCACACCCACAGTAATGCGCCATGTACTCAGCACTGAAGTGTGCGATATCCGCCACTGTTGTTGTTGTTGTTGTTGTTTTTCAGTCGGCTGCCTGTTCTTTTTCTGAGGCCGTGCACTGCTTGCGTGTGCACACACACACACACACACGCACACGCACACGCACACACACACACACACACGCGTGCTTTCTGTCCACCTCGCCTGCTCATTAGTCCATTCGCCTTTTTGAACTGTGATCTTAAGTAGTAGAAGTACAAAACCCCCCGCTGAGGAGTGTGTTTATCCCTGCAGTGAGCCTAAGCTGCAGAGAAGACTGACCCTCCATCCCTCTATCGTTCCCTTCCTTCCTCCCTCCCTTCCATCCCTCCCTCCCTCTCATCCTCCCATCCTGGTGTGGAGCTTTGTACCACGGCAGCGTGGGAAAGCTTCAGATAACAAGCAGCCTTGTGTGTCTGTTTGCTGAACCGCTGATTACACCCGGGCAAACGAGATGTTCCGTCTCTCTTTGCTATGACTTTTTTTTTTCTTTTCGGTGTGTGTTTTTAAAAGTTACACTGGAGCTAGCCTGAGCCACCGCAGGATCCTCTGCAAAAGCGTCGTAGGCTCATGTGATGTGCATGGCACACACACACACACACACACACACACGCACACACACACACGCACACGCACACGCACACACACACATCGCTCCACTATAGATTCATCGATGCTCAGCCGAGGGATTTCCTGTGATCAAAGCTCGTCTTTTGTTCGTCCAGGTGTTAAAGAAAGTTAAAACAGAAAGAGGGAGGAGGCTTTTGGAGGGAGAGATTGAAGGATTCGCAAGCTCAAGGCAGAATGGGATCTCGCCTGTTCAGAATTCTTACACCATCTCTCGCTCTCTTATGTCTCCCACGCAGGGATAGATACATGTGCACATGCACACACACACACCGACGCCGAACCTGCCACCTGTCCCGCGCCTCTTTCTTGTATCAGAGGACGAGTGCATTCTGGGTAGATTCGGCTCTAGTTGAGTATGTATAGATTCATATGAAGACGGTGTCTAGCGGGAATGCCGCTTAATGTTCCACGCTGACTCTGACATTTCCTTTGTTCCTTTGTTCCCTGTAAAAGACTATGCAATGATCTGTTTGTTAAAAGTGCTTTTTATGAATTCATTTTACGCACTTTTGACTTCATTTTTCATGCAATTATCCAGCTTCCAATTTTCCCAACCTACTCTATACACTCTACTATTCTGCACTCACAGTAGCTCTGCCTGCGTCTCAACACCATCATGCTACTTTCCATTATGAATACTGAAAGCTTAAGCCTTATTTATACTTAGTCGTATGCTGGTATGTATACGTGCAAAAAATGATCTACAAGCTTACAACGCGTCACATCGTGATGCACTGTGAGCTTGTAGATCAGCTGTTTTCGGCACGATACATCGTTGTATGATGACAGAGTATAATTTAGGCCTTAGTGAGGATCTTGTGGGAAGGAAGTGAGGGGAATTGGCATATCAACTAAATTGGGTAGTAAAATAATAAAATAGTAAACGAGTAATGAAACCTGACACTCATAGTCATCGTTTCTGTTTGGTTTTTACTTGTTTGTCCTTCAAGGGTGAAGCACTCCACGTTTAAGTACCAACAACACCAAATATTGTATCTTGAGCTACCGCTATTCAAATGGCCCCTCAATAACCGACTTCAGGCGAGGGGGGAAAAAATAATGGCTATAAGCAGCCGTGAGGCCAAAGGTTCACTATGGAGTTTCTCTTAGAAAATAGAAAAAGCACTAAAGCAATATACTGTGAGCTGACAGTAAAGAACAGCACAGCAAAAGCAGCAAACCCGGGGCACTGACCTCTATTATAGATAGTTATTTTAACTACTGCACAAGGCGAGAGAGAGGCTGTATGGAAATAAGCAGTGGTCCAGAGCACAGTTTTCTGAAGAGTACGAAAGCTTCCATTCCACCCTGACCAAACTCTACACCACCAGGTGATTTAGCTAATTACTGCATTTACAGAGACAGAGAAGGGGGGGGGGGGGTCTGGTGGTGGTGGTGGTGGTGGGTACTGATTAGTGAAGTCACACAGGGTTGCCAGATCTGCTTATTATAATTTCCCCACAAGATTGTATTTGAAAATAGCCGTGAGCTTGTAGATCTGCTATTTTCAAATAGCTGATGTATATGTTAAAGTGCTCACGTGGCCCATAGCCGCTTCTTTTGGCCTGCTTTTCCTAGACCTGGTTGCTTGTTTCTCTCACAGAATCTGGCAACACTGAAGTCACATGTGATTTGATGGAATGAAAACCTCCCTCCCTCCCATCTTAGGAAGATGATTAGCTGAGCCTAACCCTTTCCCTAACCCTGTGAATGAAAGCCTTCCTGGAGTTCTTAACATGTTGTTGGTACCATGGATGGACGCTGTGGTAATGAGTATGGCAGATGACATTAACTATAGCAGCATACTGTAGTTCACCAGTTTTTCTAATTTGCAAGCTTTAGTGCACATTTCTTTTAATGCGATGTGGCAAAATTGCATGGGGGAGTTACTTACTAGTTGCAATATGTCCGCTGTCGTGACAAGCCTAGAGGGCATCAGCATTTCTGTGATTACAGGCACTTCGGTAATGCAGATGGCACATGGTTTAAAGCATGTTGTGACTAGCCTCTTTGCCCAGTACCCATGGTTTGATTTTAATGGTTATGCCTCTGCCTCTGCTTTTAATACAGTATATCCATTTTAATATCCCCATCTGGTCATTTATTCTGTTATCGCTGGTGGGGATATGTTTTATGCCTGCTATTGGTCAGACTTAACTATACATGTATTTCCTTTTTGCGGTATATATTTATATTAAGTAATGTAATTAAAACATCTATTTTAAGAAATTCAAATCCTGCTTGTACCCCAGATCTAAATAATGCTCTCTAGGACATTTCTATGCTAATTTACTAATCACAATTACCAGCGCACGTGCAGCTAATAGCATCAGGTTTATTAATTTGATTTCATAGCAGACATAATAGTAAATCTTTCCCCCATGGTGTCCAATATGTTCACACATGCAAAATGGGGTTTTAATAATAAGTGCACTTTGCAGCAAGTGACATGCAGACCTCCATGTCAGGGTCTCATGCATTATTTGTCTGTGTATGTACTATACTGTATGCAGTGGTGGAAGAAGTACTCACATTTTTTACTAAGTAAAAGTACCAATACCTCAATGTAGAAATACTCTGTATGTAAAAGGCCTGTGTTCAAAATGTTACCTGAGTTAAAGTACAAAAGTATTGGCATCAAAATATACTTCAAGTAACAAAAGTAAAAGTACTAAAATGTTTGAAAATAGCCGATCTACAAGCTCACAACGCGTCGCGATGCGACGCGTTGTGGGCTTGTAGATCGGCTATTTTCAAATAGCCTGTGTATAAAATAGGGCTAAAGTGTTTAATGTATGTCTTATAATATAATAATTTATATCTGCAAAGTAACTAGTAACTAAAGTTGTCAAATAATTGTAGCGGAGTAAAAGTACAACATTTTCCTCAGAGATTCTAGTGGAGTAGAAGTAAAAGTATTGAAAATTGGAAACACTCCACTAAAGTAAAAAAAAATGTACTTACGTACAGTACTTGAGTAAATGTACTTAGTTACTTTACACCACTGACTCTGTGCACATACATGTATGCGTTTCTGCGTGGTTGTGTGTGCGCGCACATACTGTATGCTTGTGCGCATGCCTGTGTGTGAATGCATTTGTGTGTTTAAAGGTGTGTGTGTGTGTGTGTGTGTGTGTGTGTCTGTGTGTGTGTCTATGTGATGTCTGTATTATCATTGAATTCCAGAGGATTAGTCAGAGGCTAATCTGAAGCTCCAGTCTTTGACCAACCGCGTGTCACTAATCTCATACACCATGGAATAAAGTGAGACACAGACAATCGCCTCCCAGATTAAAAACACTTCCTGACAGAGTTGTTGTGCTCTAAGTAGTAAGCCTTTTCAATAGGGCTGGGACAGTGTGCAGTAAAATCCTGTTGTTAATTTAACTATGACAGTGTACAAATGGAACCAAATGGACCGATAAGGGTCCATTTGGTTCCATTCTATCAATCATTTAGCTGAGGACCCACGGAAATCCTTGGGCAGAGAGTGTACAAATATTTGTAATATACTGGGAGTGCTACACATTGATGAGAAAAACGGATTTTCTGTATGTATATAACATTCTCCAAAAGGCGATGTTTTAATGAGCAAAATATGGAAAGTCTGAACAAAGACATAATAAAAACGATTACATTTTTAACAGCGCAAAGACAAATATGGTTCAATGTGTTTTTTACAGTTTTTTACTGGTTAAATAAAGGTTATAAATAAGTTGTACTGTATTGTGCATTCCAGAAAGGCCAGTGGGTCACTTAAAAGGTCACCAAAATCAGTAGGATTCATCCTGTAATCTATTAGTTTAACCACTTTCACCCTGACGTCTCTGTTGTGGGCATATCATTGTAGGCAACATAAAAATAAACAAATACTATACTGTGTATAAAAATCGAAATGTTCAAAAATCGCTAAAATAGCTGATCTACAAGCTGAAGTTTAATGTCAATGTGTCTCTGAGGTCTGGGGACGCCCAGGGGTCCAACTCAGAAACATTTGTTAACATAGCATCAAAATCACTTAACCCATTAAGACCTGGAACTGTGCCATTTTTAGATTTGAGCTAAAAAGCATTATTTTACACTTTGGGCTATTCAAAAATAGCAGATATACAAGCTCATAGCGCGCTACGAGCTTGTAGATCTGCTATTTTTGAAAAATCGTGAAAATGTGTGCAAATCTTTGAATATATATATTTTTAAAGCGAACATTTTTAACTCAAATCTTTGCTTCTGGGGGTCCCTGGAACAAAATATTTGCCACAATACATACAACGGGTATGGCATAACTTGCATCGTTCCCGAGTAGGCCACTGCCTGTTTAATCACCCATTGACTTTATCTAACATTATTATGGTAACAGGTCCTGCGCTGGGTAACAACGGGTTCTCAACAATGGGTACAGCAAGTACTCTGACAACAGGTACTGGGGGGGGGGGGGGGGGGTATCGCATAACTGGTTGGGGCAAGCATTCCCAACTCGCATCGTTCCTCCAGACTTGCGTGGTCCCCCAAGTAGGCCAGTGCCCGAAGGGCATGCCTAAAATAGCCGATGTACAGGGCAGCTCACACACACATCGCATGCGTCTCCCC